>NC_092170.1:12987337-12999837 GCF_045791955.1 Oncorhynchus clarkii lewisi
TGACTGGCGGCTCTGGCTGCTCCATGCTGACTGGCGGCTCTGGCTGCTCCATGCTGACTGGCGGCTCTGGCAGCTCCTTGCAGACTGGCAGCTCTGGCAGCTCCTTGCAGACTGGCAGCTCTGGCAGCTCCTTGCAGACTGGCAGCTCCTTGCAGACTGGCAGCTCTAGCAGCGCTGAACAGGCGGGAGACTCCGGCAACGCTGAACAGGCAGGAGACTCCGGCAGCGCTGGCGAGGAGGAAGGCTCCGGCAGCGCTGGACAGGCGGGAGACTCCGTCAGCGCTGGAGAGGAGGAAGGCTCTGGCAGCACTGGACAGGCGGGAGCACCTGTAGGGATGAGACGGAGAGACAGCCTGGTGCGGGGGGCTGCCACCGGAGGGCTGGTGGGTGGAGGTGGTACCGGATAGACCGGACCATGCAGGCGCACTGGAGCTCTTGAGCACCGAGCCTGCCCAACCTTACCTGGTTGAATGCTCCCGGTCGCCCTGCCAGTGCGGCGAGGTGGAATAGCCCGCACTGGGCTATGCAGGCGAACCGGGGACACCATGCGCAAGGCTGGTGCCATGTAAGCCGGCCCAAGGAGACACACTGGAAACCAGATGCGTAGAGCCGGCTTCATGGCACTTGGCTCGATGCCCACTCTAGCCCGGCCGATACGCGGAGCTGGTATGTACCGCACCGGGCTATGCACCCGCACTGGGGACAACGTGCGCTCCACAGCATAACACGGTGCCTGCCCGGTCTCTCTCGCCCCCCGGTAAACACAGGAAGTTGGTGCAGGTCTATTACCTGGCTTCGCCACACTTCCTGTGTGCCCCTCCCAATACATTTTTGGGGCTGACTCTCAGGCTTCCATCCACGCCGCCGTGCTGCCTCCTCATACCAGCACCTCTCCGCCTTCGCCGCCTCCAGCTCTTCTTTGGGGCGGCGATATTCTCCAGGCTGTGCCCAGGGTCCTTTTCCATCCGACTCATCCTCCCATGTCCAGTACTCCTCGCGCTGCTCCTGCTGCCGCTGCCTGTCACCACGCCGCTTGGTCCTGTTGTGGTGGGTGATTCTGTAAGGGATTTCCTCCTCTTCTTCTGAAGAGGAGAGGCGAGAAGGATCGGAGGACCAATATGTGGCGTGGTAAGTGTCCATGGTTCTTTTAATAAGAAATAGTACACATGAACAACTGAATACAAAAACAATAACCGTGGAATGAACGAAACCCAAAACAGTACCGTGTGGTGAAAAAACACAGACACGGAAACAAACACCCACAAACACACAGTGAAAAACCAGGCTACCTAAGTATGATACTCAATCAGAGACAACTAATGACACCTGCCTCTGATTGAGAGCCATACTAGGCCGAAACATATAAAATCCCCAAATCATAGAAAAACAAACATAGACTGCCCACCCCAACTCACGCCCTGACCATACTAAATAATGACAAAACAAAGGAAATAAAGGTCAGAACGTGACAACTGCTGCTACTGCTACTACTAATAATAATATTACTACTACTACTACTACCACTACTACTGCTACTACTACTAATACTACTACTACTACTACTACTACTACTACTACTACTACCACTACTACTGCTGCTACTACTACTAATAATAATAATAATAATACTACTGCTGCTACTACTACTACTAATAATATTAATACTACTACTACTACTATTACTACTACCACTACTACTGCTACTACTACTACTACTACTACTACTACTACTACTACTACTACTACTACTACTACTACTACTACTACCACTACTACTGCTGCTACTGCTACTACTACTACTACTAATAATAATAATACTACTGCTGCTGCTACTACTACTAATAATAATATTACTACTACTACTACTACTACTACTACTACTACTACTACCACTACTACTGCTGCTACTGCTACTACTACTACTAATAATAATATCACTACTACTACTACTACTACTACCACTACTACTGCTGCTACTGCTACTGCTACTACTTCTAATAATAATACTACTACTGCTACTACTACTACTACTACTACAATAACTACTACTACTGCTACTACTACTACTACTACTACTACTACTACTACTACTACTACTACTACTACTACCACTACTACTGCTGCTACTGCTACTACTACTACTACTACTAATAATAATAATACTACTGCTGCTACTACTAATAATATTACTATTACTACTACTACAATTACTACTACTACTGCCACTACTACTGCTACTACTATTATTGCTACTTCTACTACTACTGCTACTGCTACTACTGCTACTGCCACTACTACTACTACTACTACTGCTTTTACTACTGCTACTGATACTACTACTGCTGCTGCTACTACTGCTGCTGCTACTACTGCTGCTACTACTATTACAACAACAAGTACTACTACTGCTACTACTACTACTACTACTACTACTACTACTACTACTACTACTACTACTGCTACTACTACTATTACTACTATTACTACTACAATTATTAGTACTATTATTAGTACAACTACTACTACTTATAGTCACACATAATTTCAATTGTTATAAATAACTAATGTATTTACTGATAGAAATGTCATATTTTTCACATAATTGGGGTGGCAGGTAGCCTAGTGGTTAGAGCGTTGGACTACTAAATAAAAGTTTGGAAGTTCAAATCCTGAGCTGACAAGGTTCTACCCCTGAACAGGCAGTTAACCCACTGTTCCATGGCTGTCCTTGAAAATAAGATGTTTTTCTTAACTGACCTGCCAAGTTAAATAAAGGTCAAATTTAAAAAAATAACTGCCAATACGGAAAAAAGAATGACATCTGCTAAGAAATCAATAAAGATATATTGGAATTGAAATAATACACCTGGTGTATTTAATGTTGTTTTCTATAGTGGCTGTATCCACTTAATAAATACAATAGTCGAGCAACACATTTACATTACATAGGCTTTTACAATTTAGTATGACTATTTACGTCTAAAAACAACTACCTATTTCAAATAAAGGCCTTGATTGTTAGTTAGTTAGTTACTTTGGAGAGGACTAGATTAGTGCTGCGTGCTAATGATGTTGACAGAGCTCCTTCTCTCAGGGCAGGTGACAGAGACAGAGAGTGAGAAAGAGAGAGAGAGAGAGAGAAAGAAAGAGAGAAAGAGAGAGGTTGAATGAGAGAGAGCATACACACATTCCTGTGGGATTACCTTGAACGGTTTGTCAAGTGGATCTCACAAAGGCCAAGAGCTGAGCCCTTTGAAAAGCATCCCGGTCACTGTTCTGTTCTGGGGTTGTGGCTTAATGTTTAACCTCGCTGGCGGACAGAGTGGAAGCGTGTTATCAGTCATCACTGCATTACAGGCTGAGTCTGTCCCACGCTGCCCCACGCTGCTCTCTCTCTCTCTCTCTGTGTGTGTGTGTGTCTTCCAGAGGACTAGAGGCCTGGAGGACCTCCACGGCACCAGAACAAACAGACCTCTAGTGCTGATGGACACCCTTCTAAGTCATACTGCCATCTCAACCCTGAACACCTTTTCTTTTTCTTTTACTGCCTGTGTTGTGTTCCCTAACGCAAATACCAGAGCCTGCCAGACACACACTAGCTGTATGTATGCAAACATAGACTATACACATACTGTATGCACACACACATATGCTGTATGCAAAAACACGCAGGCCGGCCGGCACGGACACAATCCCTCGGCACGCACGCAGGTACTCTCTCCACTCAGACCCTGCTATGAGGTAACGCACCTCTCCACCCAGATTTATGGCTAATCAGGCCGTATCGGCAGTAGTCTGGGCCAGGTTTAGCCCATTACACCATCCACCACACAGTGCCAGGGGAGGAAAGGAGAGGGGCGGAGGGGTAGCCTTCGTTTCCTTTCTGAAGGCGATTAGACCTCCCCACTCCACCCACACCCCCAAGTTACTCAACCCTCGTCACTGATTCATTCATTCATCGACATCTCCCACCATTTTAGAAAAACCCATCAATCTGCTTGGTCTACTACGCACTGGGATAAAGAATTCAAATGAGGCTGCTATACTGATTTTCATTGACCTCAGCGTTGTTGGTAAGTTGAAGTGTGTGTGTGCATGTGTGTGTATTAATGAATATGCGTATGTGTTTGTGTGTGTCTGTGGCTGTGTCTGTGTTTGCATGAGCACGTGGTTTTGAGTGGGACCTATAATGTTGTAACTGAGTGTATTGACAGGTGTCTGTAGTCCACGTGCTTCGATCACGTGGACTGGGATATATTCCGGATAGCCTCAGACAATAACATTGATGAATGCGGTGACTCGTGAGTGAGTTTATTAGCAAATGCATCAGAGATTTCGTACCCACTGTGTTTAATTAAACCTTTCCTAACCAGAAACAGTGGATTAATGGCAGCATTCACGCAAAACTGAAAGCGCAAACCACCGCATTTAATCATGGCAAGGCGACTGGAAACATGACCGAATACAAACAGTGCAGCTATTCCCTCCGCAAGGCAATCAAACAAGCTAAGTGTCAGTATAGAGAAAAAGTAGAGTCGCAATTCAACGGTTCAAACACGAGACATATGTGGCAGGGTCTACAGTCAATCACGGATTACAAAAAGAAAACCAGCCCCGTCGCGGATATTGACATCTTTCTCCCAGACAAATTAAACAACTTCTTTGCTGGCTTTGAGGACATAACAGTGCCACTGACACAGCCTGCTATCAAAGCCTGTGGGCTCTACTTCTCCGTGGCAAACGTGAGGAAAGCATTTAAACATGTTAACCCTCGCGGGGCTGCCGGCCCAGACGGCATCCCTAGTCGCGTCCTCAGAGCATGCGCAGACCAGCTGGCTGGTGTGTTTACGGACATATTCAATCAATCCCTATCCCAGTCTGCTGTCCCACATGCTTCAAAATGGCCACCATTGTTCCTGTTCCCAAGAAAGCTAAGGTAACTGAACTAAATGACTATCGCCCCGTTGCACTCACTTCTGCCATCATGAAGTGCTTTGAGAGACTAGTCAAGCATCATATCACCTCCACATTACCTGCCACCCTAGACCCACTCCAATTTGCTTACCACCCCAATAGGTCCACTGACGATGCAATCGCTTCACACTGCACACTGCCCTATCCCATCTGGACAAGAGGAATACCTATGTAAGCATGCTATTTATTGACTACAGCTCAGCATTTAACACTATAGTATCCTCGTCATTAAGCTTGAGACCCGGGGTCTCGACCCCGCCCTGTGCAAACTGGGTCCTGGACTTCCTGGCGGGCCGCCCCCAGGTAGTGAAGGTAGGAAACAGCATCTCCAATACACTGATCCTCAACACTGGGGCCCCACAAGGGTGCGTTCTTAGCCATCTCCTGTACTCCCTGTTCACCCATGACTGCGTGGCCATGCACACCTCCAAATCAATCATCAAGTCTGCAGATGACACTACACTGGTAGTGTCACGCGGAGTGGAACGGGTGAACCCAAGAGCACACTCAGACGAGGAGACTGGGATGAGGTAACCAAGGTATTTATTGAAACACCAGGGGGACCAGTGTACACATCAACAACAAACTGAAATGCACCACCCACACAGACAGCGTGGTGAAGAAGGCGCAACAGCACCTCTTCAACTCAGGAGGCTGAAGAAATTTGGCTTGTCACCTAAAACACTCACAAACATTTACAGATGCACAATCGAGAGCATCCTGTCGGGCTGTATCACAGCCTGGTACAGCAATTGCACTGCCCTCAACTGCAAGGCTCTCCAGAGGGTAGTGCAGTCTGCACAATGCATCACCAGGGGCAAACTACCTGCCCTCCAGGACACCTTTAGCACCCGATGTCACAGGAAGGCCAAAAAGATCATCAAGGACAACAACCACCCGAGCCACTGCCTGTTCACCCCGCTATCATCCAGAAGGCGAGGTCAGTACAGGTGCATCAAAGCAGGGACCGAGAGACTGAAATACAGCTTCTATCTCCAGGCCATCAGATTGTGTAACAGCCATCACTAACATAGACTGGCTGCTGCCAACATACAGACTCAAATCATTAGCCACTTTAATAAATGGACTTAATGGTGTCACTAGTCACTTTAAATAATCCCACTTTAATAATGTTTACATATCCTACATTACTCATCTCATATGCATATACTGTTCTATACCATCTACTGCATCTTGCCTATGCCGCACCCGCAACGAACCCGGTAGCGGGATGAAATTCGACAACATACGGTGATCGCTACATAAATAGTCATATTAAACATTCATGAAAATACAAGTGTCTCACATGTTTCGAAAGCCTAGAATCTTGCTAATCCAACTGCGTTGTCAGATTTAAAAAAGGATTTACTGCGAAAGAATACGATGCGATTATCTGAGGATAGAGCCCCATAAAAAACAACTATTTCAACCAGCACAGGCATAACAAAATCACAAACTGCAATAAAATAAATTGTTTACCTTTGACGATCTTCCTCTGTTTGCAATCCCAATTACACAATGAATGGTCTTTGTTTGATAAAATCAATTTTTATAGCCTAACACAAAACATTTTGCTTTTGTCTCTTTCCATTTTCGACGACACATTAGAGGTAAATACACACACAAAAGGTGACTTTTCCAGTCATGTTTGGTTTAATTGCAATCAACTGGTTTGTTTGTAACAACCAAACCTGATGTGTCATTTCGCGGGACGTATTGACTGAAAGAAACCGATTTGAAGACAACAAGTAATGACATCATTGTGCACCAATGATTTGCCTGCTGTTTCGTTGATTGACTGTATTTTAACCCAATGACCACTGATCGTCTTGAAATCTAGCTGGGTAGATAGCCAATGAGCTGAAGTAAACGGCAATATGTAATGTTTATGTGTTGGAAGACCAACCCATGTAGTAAACTCCGGCGTAAAGAGGTTAATTCGCCATTGACGATTCATACCGGAAGGAGCCACACATGTTGCGCACAGCATTGTTTTGGTAAAGCGCATATTCAGCTGTTTATATATCAATCAGTATGGCGACTAAGTCAGGGAAAGCTAAATCTAAGTCTAGATATACAGATGTACACACAATTTTAGAAGAAATTGATCGAGGACGATTCATTTAGCGATTCCCAAATGGAGGAATATTTTTTGAACGGAAAGGACATCGTTAAGTTCTTCTCATGCTAATGCCGTTGTTTGAAATTAATAATATAAAATGTTATTTTTGAAATGAAATAGCCTATTTGAGGATGCTGAGGGGAGGGCAGGCCCACAACAATGGCCAAAGTGAAATGGAGACAGTAGATCTAGCTGGTCTGTCATAATATAATAGAGACAGTAGATCTAGCTGAAATGTCATAATAGAAATGAGACAGTAGATCTAGCAGGTCTATAATAATATATTCAACCTTATGTTCCCTGTACTCTATATATATATATATATATATATGTTTATTATACCTGTTGATACAGGGCTCATATGTGAAACTATTCTAACTGAACATTTCCTTTCACAGTGACACTGACTCCGAATGGGAGCCCCCAGTGCCAAGGTGTCCATCCCCCACTGAAGCTGGTTCATCCAGCTCTTGCCACAAGTGGTGTTCATCTGCCCAAATGTATTTCTGCAGGCATGGATGTGCTATGACACCTGGCATCAGCAGCAGATTATTGTGTAGAGGACTGAGGGTCTTCCAAATATTGAAAGTGTTATTTTGTAAATGTATATATATTTTTTCATGTTTTTTCTCCATTTTTTTTTGGGGGGGGGGGGGGGGGGGGTGTTAGAAGACCATTTTGGTATTTTGTATATAGTTATTCCATTCAAAATGTATAACTTCACCCGTTTGGCCACTTGGGTACATTTGGGCTACTTGTGTGGGACACCTGGGTGACTTCATGATAAATGTCATGTAGCACACTCATTTTGGAAGTTATCATTCTGAAACTTTGCACAAGTACTGTTGCCCTCATGTTTTTCACTGAAATTGTCCCCATCATCCTATCTGAATGTTTGTTTTATCTTGTTCATTTTAAAGATGATGATACAACAATAAAAATAAAAAACGTATGGTTTTCTTCATTGTATTATCTAAACCAGATCTATTGTGCTATATTCTCCTACATTCAATTCACATTTACACAAACTTCAGAGTGTTTTCTTTCAAATGGTACCAAGAATATGCATATCCTCGGCTCTGTGCCTGAACTACAGGCAGTTAGATTTGGGAATGTCTTCAGGCGGAAATTGAAAAAAGTTGGGGCGTAGCTCTAAGAGGATATACTGTTCTATACCATCTACTGCATGTTGCCTATGCCGCACGGCCATTGCTCATCCATATATTTATATGTACATATTCTTATTCATCCCTCTACATTTGTGTGTATAAGGTAGTTGTTGTGGAATTGTTAGATTACTTGTTATATATTACTGCACTGTTGGAACAAGAAGCATAAGCATTATGCTACACTCATATTAACATCTGCTAACCATGTGTATGTGACCAATAACATTTGATTTGATTTGAAGTATAGTCTGGGTGGGAGGAGCCCTGAGGTCAAATCCTCCATAACAGCAGGTCAATGACCACACTGCCCATTCATAAAGACCGCAACACAACCAACATCAATACTCAATGCCCTCATCCATCCACATGGTAGTCAGTACTTCTATAGGGCTAGAAGTAAAACCACACCGAACCTTTATCATATAAAACACAATACCACAACCACAGAGTCACGGTTCAGTTACGGTATGACCCTTACAGACCAGCGAGGTTCCCTTACACTCGACCACAGACAGGCAGCTGGCAGAGAGTGTTCAGAGAATATTCCAAGAGTGTTGAGAGAGTGTTGAGTGTTTCATCAGGCCAAGTAGAAGAGAGGTATTAGTCTTGATCTATCACCTCTAAACAGCCTGTTCAATTATTCACACCTTCCATCTCATGATGCTCCCTATTACACGACTGGAGAGAGCTGTGCACTCTGTCGATTCTATTCTCGTTTCTCTCTGTCATTCCCTCTCACTCAGTCTCTTTTGTTGTTTTCTAACTCTCTCTCTATCTCACACACACTTTCTCTCTCTCTCTCTCTCTCTCTCTGTCTCTCTCTCTCTCTATTTTGCTCTCTCTCTCTCTCTCTCTCTCTCTCTCTCTCTCTGTCTCTCTCTCTCTCTCTCTCTCTCTCTCTCTCGCTCTCCCTCTCTCTATCCATCCATCTTCGTCTCTCTCCAAGTAGTGGTACAGTTCCAGAGGCGGGGAGAGACAGAGCGAGCCCCGGAGAGCTGCAGCCATCCAAACAGCCTGGCTGGCCATGTAAATATGCAAATGAGCTGGCTAATGACCGCCGCCACTTGGCCCCACTAATTAAAACCCATTTGAAGCAGAACACTTATCGCCGTCCAAATACACGGACAAAGTTTCCCAGGCAGGCAGAGTTATGGTCCTGCTGTTATTTGTCATTCCTCCTCCTCCCCCCTTCCCCTCCTCCTCCTCGGCCCTCTGTTTCTCCCTGTCCCAGGCTCGTTGAGGGCTTAATGGGGAAAGCTTTATCTAGTCTGACCTAACCATTGTCACAGGGAGCAGAATTTGTGAGCTTTTAGAGTGGTACACTCATCGATGGGCTGGAGGGGCGTGTGTGGAGGAGGGTGTGTGGAGCGGGGTGTGTGGAGCGGCGTGTGTGGATAGGGGTGTGTGGAGTGGGTTGTGTGGAGTGGGCTGTTTGGAGGGGTGTGTGGAGGGAGGTGGGATTGTTTGGCAAGTATCCATCGATGCAATCTCCAGACCACTTCGTTAGACCCCCCCGCCCCAACCTACTCCACCACACCTCAGTGCCTCGTCAATGCAAATAGGATGCTGGTTGAAACGCTGAAAGAGGAGGGTGAGATATGATCCGTCTGTTCTGGGAAGCGGGAACAGACAAACAGATATATATATATATATATATATATATATAAATATATATTCTGGGCCAGATACATGGAGACATCTCTTTGGCATGATTCTCATCTCTTACAAATGCTCTTATGCTTCTACATCTTCTCCAACGTCTAATGGCTCCTAAATCCACTCCCTGTACCTTTCCTATACCTCCTCATCCTGCTCATCCTCCCCCTTCACCCCTCTTCCTCCTCACCCCTCTCCTGCTACAGTTCTGTTCTCTTTCTCTGCAACAGGAACCATGGTGGGAGAGAGTGAGAGAGGGAGTCTTGATCCATCAAGAGGGAGTCTTGATCCATGTGCGGTTAAAATAGGCAAAAAACACACACATTTCTTCCCACGGGGCCATGGGCTGAGACAGGGATGCAGCTTAAGCCCCACCCTCTTCAACATATATATCAACGAATTGGCGCGAGCACTAGAAAAGTCTGCAGCACCCGGCCTCACCCTACTAGAATCTGAAGTCAAATGTCTACTGTTTGCTGATGATCTAGTGCTTCTGTCAACAACCATGCCTACAGCAGCACCTAGATATTCTGCACAGATTCTGCCAGACCCGTTAAATTCTACAACCACCTAAAAGGAAGCAATTCCCAAACCTTCCAAAACAAAGCCATCACCTACAGAGAGATGAACCTGGAGAAGAGTCCCCTAATCAAGCTGGTCCTGGGGCTCTGTTCACAAACACAAACACACCCCACAGAGCCCCAGGACAGCAACACAACTAGAACCAAGCAAATCATGAGAAAACAAAAAGATAATTACTTGACACATTGGAAAGAATTAACAAAAAACTGAGAAAACTAGAATGGTTTTCGGCCCTAAACAGAGAGTACACAGTGGCAGAATACCTGACCACTGTGACTGAGCCAAACTTAAGGAATGCTTTGACTATGTAAAGACTCAGTGAGAATAGCCTTGCTATTGAGAAAGACCACCGTAGGCAGACCTGGCTCTCAAGAGAAGACAGGCTATGTGCACACTGCCCACAAAATGAGGTGGAAACTGAGCTGCACTTCCTAACCTCCTGCCCAATGTATGACCATATTAGAGACACATATTTCCCTCAGATTACACAGATTCACAAAGAATTCAAAAACAACCCCGAATTTGATAAACTCCCATATCTACTGGGTGAAATACCACAGTGTGCCATCACAGCAGCAAGATTTGTGACCCGTTGCCACAAGAAAAGGTCAACCAGTGAAGAGCAAACACCATTGTATAAATAAATGCAACATTTGTAATGTCTTTATTCTTTTGGAACTCTTCATTTTTATTGTTTATTTCACTTCTGTATATTACCTACCTCACTTGCTTTGGCAATGTTAACATGTGTTTCCCATGCCAATAAAGCCCCTTGAATTGAATTGAATTGGGAGAGAGAGGGAGAGTTACTAGTCAACTCAGCCCAGAGGAGAAACCAGATAGGGTCACTTTAAAAATTGCTTAACACATCTGACACAAAGACAGCAGAGAAACCTGACCTGTGTTTGATTTGATTGTCAGGGCGGTAGGCACTAATCTGTGGACACCATGGGCCCAGGTGGTGAAACAATCAGACACAGGGCCCTCAGTAAATCTCTCTCACACACACACACACACACACACACACACACACACACACACACACACACACACACACACACACACACACACACACACACACACACACACACACACACACACACACACACACACACACACACACACACACACAGACACACACACACACACACACACACACACACACACACACACACACACACACACAGACACACACACACACACACACACACACACAGTAGTAAGAATGTGTGGCTAGAGTGATGCGGAACATGGGGTGATTTTACAAGCCAGGATAAAGACAAGGTGGATCAGATTTCCTTCTTGTGTTTCCTTCTCGTGCCTTTCATTCTCTTTTCCACCAGTCCCTGGCCTTCCTCAGTGACAGAACAGAACAAGAGGAGAGGAAGGGAGGGGAAACAGGACAATTCCAGGAGAGGACCTACAGGTGACACACACAACTTCCTCCAGTCGTGACCGTATCCCTCCATAAACATCCCTGTTCCTACTTGTCCCTAAATAAACCTCAATATGACATTTAATAGTATCAATCAAACCTGTGGGCAAACACACACAGGCACAAATAAACATGTTCAAATACACAGCCAGTTCATGTACCCTGGCAGAGCTGAGCTATTGGATTGTGGACTAGGGTAGGGGCCTCACCACCTAAAACAGCTATCCATGACACACGAAAGCTCTCGTAGACTGTCATCTGCGGAAACGCTAGAGATCATATGATTTTTCTAATCTTATTTACAAGCCAGTGTTGAGAAGTGCAGTGTAACTCTATAGCCTTAACTGGTCGGAGAGAGGGAGAAGGAGAGGGAAATAGAGAGAAAGCGAGAGAGAGAAAGAGAGAGAGAGAGTGGGAGAAATATACAGTATATACAGTACAGTATATATTTATATATAGAGAGAGAGAGAGTGAGTAAGAAAGATTGGGTGTTCCACTCTGAGGGTAAGGGGCACTTCCCTTGAGGACCCCCCCCCCCCCCTTCCCCCTCTACCACCCTCCT
>NC_092170.1:14272337-14309837 GCF_045791955.1 Oncorhynchus clarkii lewisi
TTCAGTGAAATAACAACACAATGTCAAATACAGGTAGCCTAGTCAAATAGTTAACATCCAATCACATTGACTGTTACCCTCTCGCAGGAATTCCACTAACAGTCAGTATGTAGCCAAACGTAGCTGCTGCTCATTCCGTTTGCTCAAAAATTGATTAATGGTTAAAATAAAGTAAGGCCCGCGTCCATAGAGACACATACTGTACCAGCTCTACTGGTAGTACTGCTACTACCAGCAGTACTACACCTGCATCTGTCGACGACACAAGTTGTTCTGCTTCCACGAGCACATCCAATGCTAGCATCAGTAATTCTACATTTGTTGTTAGCCCAACTAGCATGGACACTGACAGATGTGAATCTGATGCAGCTGAAGAGCTACTGCCCCCTTACCTGGGAAGCACTGAACAACAGACAGGGACGTTGGACCATCAAAGAGGCGCAAAAATGATGAGAAATACATTGATTTGGGGTTCACTTATATTGGGAGTAGTGCCTTTCCTCAGCCACAGTGTGTTATATGTGCAAAAGTACTATCTCACAACTCGATGAAACCTTCACTCTTGCGCAGACATTTAAACACAACATGGCAATTTGAAAAATAAGCCACGGAGTGTTTTGAGTGAGAATGAAGACAACTTTAGAGTAGTAAGACGTATAAAACCAACAGATACCATTAATAAGAAGGGGCTAGAAGCGTCTTATATGGTGAGCTACCGAGTGGCTAGAACAGGCAAGCCCCATACTATTGCGGAGGACTTCATTCTTCCTGCTGCTGCGGCCAAAAAAACAAAAAAAACTTCATCAAACAACACTGTTTCATGACACATCAGTGACATGGCAGGAGATGTTTTGAAACAATTACTGCTTCGCATACAAGCCAGTGAATTATATGCGTTACAGATAGATGAGTCAACAGACGTGGCGGGCCTGGCACAGTTCCTGGTATATTTCTGTTATGTTTATGCGGGGTCAATTAAGGAAGACATCCTCTTATGCAAACCACTGGAAACCAGGACAACAGGAGAGGATATTTTAAAGTACTGGACAGCTTTGTGACATCAAATGGACTTTGGTGGTCAAGATGTGTTGGTATCTGTACTGATGGCGCAAAAGCCATGACAGGGAGACATAGTGAAGTTGTAAGGCGTGCAAGCAATTGCTCCTGACGAGAGGCTTTTGCTGTCAAAGGAATGCCTGACAGCTGTAACGATTTTACAACATACAGAAAGAAGTGTGCTGATTATCAAGGTGCAAAGTATTGACACATTTAAAAAAAAAATGTGATGAGCTTAAAGCATGATGACGAGTTTCTCACACGACTGGCCTATCTGGGTGATGTTTTTTCTTGCCTGAATGATCTGAATCTAGGATTACAGTGACTCTCTGCAACTATATTCAATGTGGAGGACAAAATTGAGGCCATGATTAAGAAGTTGGATCTCTTTTCTTTCTGCATTAACAAGGACAATACACAGGTCTTTCCATCATTGTATGATTTTTTGTGTGCAAATGAACTCAAGCTTACGGACAATGTCAAATGTGATATAGCGAAGCACCTGAGTGAGTTGGGTGCGCAATTACGCAGGTACTTTCCAGAAACGGACGACACAAACAACTGGATTCGTTATATAACCCTTTCATGCCCTGCCTCCAGTCCACTTACCGATATCTAAACAAGAGAGCTTCATTGAAATTGCAACAAGCGGTTCTGTGAAAATTGAATTTAATCAGAAGCCACTGCCAGATTTCTGGATAGGGCTGTGCTCAGAGTATCCTGCCTTGGCAAGTCGCGCTATTAAGACACTGATGCCCTTTGCAACCACGTACCTATGTGAGAGTGGATTCTCAGCCCTCACTAGCATGAAAACTAAAGACAGGCACAGACTGTGTGTGGAAAATTATTTAAGACTGAGACTCTCTCCAATACAAGCCAACATTGCAGAGTCATGTGCATTCTTTCAAGCACACCCTTCTCACTGTGGTGAGTAATTCCCAATTTTCAATGAAGAAATAAGGTTTTATATGTAAGATGGCTAAATAAAGTGTAACATTATTGATTATTATAATATTATTATTTGTGCCCTGGTCCTATAAGAGCTCTTTGTCACTTCCCACGAGCCGGGTTGTGACAAAAACATTATTTTGCTTAATAAATGTATCGTATACCGTGTGTGTGGCAGGCTTACAATGATGGCACAAAAACAACATTTGAGAGTGCGCTGACCCTGGTGTTAGAGGGAGTACAGCTGGAGGTTGAGTGTTTGATGGGGTCCGGGACTATAAAAAGTTTGGGAACCACGGGAACCACGGTGTGTGACAGAGGTGGAAGGTAGACACCCCAGTCTTCTGACGGGACCCTGTTCCAAATCAGTTGGATGGTGTGAGGAACAAGGTAGATTGAGGTCTAGGAGAATGTGTCATTCAGCAGCTGTAGTAAAAACTGAATGTAATTCAAAACCATTGAAATCAGGCAGGCAGTCTCAGTATAGAACAGTGTGGGGAGATGGTGACTGGCTGGTTTGTTTTCAGTATTACAGCTGTAGAACAATATTTTGTATTTATGATTTTATTTATTTAACTAGGAAAGTCAGTTATGAACAAATTCTTATTTCCAATGACTTATTTACTCCATCTGTGTGTGTATGTATGTATGTATGTATGTGTGTGTGTGTGTGTATGTATGTGTGTGTGTGTGTGTGTGTGTGTGTGTGTGTGTGTGTGTGTGTGTGTGTGTTGTAATGAGGAGGTGAGAGAGGTAAACATATCTCTCATAGAAATGAGTTAATCTCCTCTTTATTACTCATCATTGCCGTCTATTCTCTGTGATTGAAGGACGGACTGGTGAGAGAGACACAGGTCATTTAAATCATTATGCTCCGACGTGTTATTTCTGCCCTGCTAGAGCTGCCCCGTTCAACTGTAGGTGCTGTTATTGTGAAGAGGAAAAGACAAGGAGCACCAACTGCTCCACCCGCAAAGTGGTCGGCAACACAAGCTCACAGAATGGGACCGCCGAGTGCTGAAGCGTATAGTGCGTAATGTGTGCATCCATGTGTATCGGTGTGTGTCAGGGACCCTGCCTGTGCTAGTGGATCCCTGTAAACCCTCATGTAGTGAGGTGAAAGGCTTTTCACTGTAGTTTGTCTTTCACCTCCATGGTCGTCGGCCTACCCTAGCACCCAGGTGGGACTGCAGTCAGAGAGGATATTGAAAACCTGAACGTGTGTGTGTGTGGTGTGTTTGTCATGTGTGTGTTCCAGCACCGTGTGTGCAATCGCTCCCGTGGTGTAGCTTTCTCAACGATTAGAGATATCACCTCCCTTTGTGCATGCATGCGTGTGTGTATATGTGTGTGAAAGGTGGAGAGGGAGAGGTATAGTGAACAAAATGGATGTTGGAACTCCTAGTCTTTTAACCGTTACAACTTCCACCATCCAATTATAATGCATCCCTATGCCTCTACCTGTCCCTATGGCTTTCCACATATCTCAAACATCTCTCTCTCTCTCTCTCTCTCTCTCTCTCTCTCTGTTTGTGTCCCTCTTTATTCCTACACTATTACACCAGGCACTCAGGCCTTAGACTAGTCAGTTTTGTGCCAGTTTTGCGCCTGCCAACGGCTTATTGCATTACTAATATTAGACTGATAACTATCATGTCTGCTGCTGTAATGGTCTGAGGTGATTTACATATTACACTGACTCTCCCTTCCATGCAGATAAGGGCACACTAGCAAACACATTAGCAGGTTGGGATAGGTAATTAGATCAGCAAATAAAACGCTGGATTATTTTCCTCATGGTTGTCACTGTTAATGTACGTCAGGATGATTAGGTGCTCACTCTCCGGGGGGGGGGGGAATGGTGTGTGAGTGTACCTATTCCTTCAGCTCTGGTTCTGTGTCTGCTCAGACAGACAGACAGACAGACAGACAGACAGACAGACAGACAGACAGACAGACAGACAAATCAAATCAAATTGATTCATATAGCCCTTCGTACATCAGCTGATATCTCAAAGTGCTGTACAGAAACCCAGCCTAAAACCCCAAACAGCAAGCAATGCAGGTGTAGAAGCACAGTGACTAGGAAAAACTCCCTAGAAAAGCCAAAACCTAGAGAGGAACCAGGCTATGAGGGGTGACCAGTCCTCTTCTGGCTGTGCCGGGTGGAGATTATAACAGAACATGGCCAAGATGTTCAAATGTTCATAAATGACCAGCATGGTCAAATAATAATAATCACAGTAGTTGTTGAGAGTGCAGCAAGTCAGCACCTCAGGAGTAAATGTCAGTTGGCTTTTCATAGCCGATCATTAAGAGTATCTCTACCACTCCTGCTGTCTCTAGAGAGTTGAAAATAGCAGGTCTGGGACAGGTAGCACGTCCGGTGAACAGGTCAGGATTCCATAGCCGCAGGCAGAACAGTTGAAACTGGAGCAGCAGCACGGCCAGGTGGACTGGGTACAGCGAGTCATCATGCCAGGTAGTCCTGAGGCATGGTCCTAGGGCTCAGGTCCTCCGAGAGATAGAAAGAGAGAAAGATAGAAATAGAGAGAGCATACTTCAATTCACACAGGACACCGGATAAGACAGGAGAAGTACTCCAGATATAACAAACTGACCCTAGCCCCCGAACACATAAACTACTGCAGCATAAATACTGGAGACTGAGACAGGAGGGGTCAGGAGACACTGTGGCCCCATCCGATGATACCCCTGGACAGGGCCAAACAGGAAGGATATAACCCCACCCACTTTGCCAAAGCACAGCCCCCACACCACTAGAGGGATGTCTTCAACCACCAACTTACCATCCTGAGACAAGGCCGAGTATAGCCCACAAAGCTCTCCGCCACGGAACAGCCCAGACAGGAAGATCACGTAGGTGACTCAACCCACTAAAGTACTGAAGTAAGACAGACAGACAGACAGACAGACAGACAGACAGACAGACAGACAGACAGACAAACAGACAGACAGACAGACAGACAGACAGACAGACAGACAGACAGACAGACAGACAGACAGACAGACAGACAGACAGACAGACAGACAGACAGACAGTTTCTTATTCCGTTACAAACTCGGCCAAACCTGCTCTTCACGAAGTTGGAATAACACTTTCCCTAGCTGAAGTAGTCCCCATGCAGAAAGCATTAATCAGACAGTATACCCATGATGAAGTGTGAAGCTGTGTGAAGTGTATGGATCAGCCTGGGCGTGTCTCCCTGTCCCCAGCTCTACCGAGGCTCTGCCAGATGGCCTTGTGATTGAGACCATTTATAACTTTTAATCAGCCCTCTTTTAATAACGTATCTTTTCCCCCTCATTCTGATCCCCCTCTCCTCCTCCACCGCCACCCTCCCATCGCTCCATCCCAGTAGACAGCTCTCTGACTCTAAGATGGATGCCTGTTTTATTATTTTGTTTATTTATTTCATTCCTGCGCTGTACTTAATTAGAAATAGCTTTACGGCAGCATTGAGCTATCGTCACAGAGACGGATGCCATGACAGAGGAAGTCAGAGGGGACAGGGGAGTCAGAGGGGACAGCCACAGTGTGTGTCACGTGTGTGTGTAAGGTGTGTGATGTGTGTGTGTGTGTGTGTGTGTGTGTGTGTGTGTGTGTGTGTGTGTGTGTGTGTGTGTGTGTGTGTGTGTGTGTGTGTGTGTGCATACTCATGGTTAACTAATGCTGCTGCAACACATGGATGCACGCACGTTCACACACACTGCTTGACTTTTGGGTGTGAGTGCTAACATCCAGCTGTTAAATATTCAGGTTGTGTGTGTGTGTGTGTGTTTGTGTGTGTGTGTGTGTGTGTGTGTGTGTGTGTGTGTGTGTGTGTGTGTGTGTGTGTGTGTGTGTGTGTGTGTGTGTGTGTGTGTGTGTGTGTGTGTGCGTGTGTGTGTAATTGAGTTCTTTAGTAGAATACGCCAGCCATGAGTGACAAAGGGCACTCTATCACACACACACACACACACACACACACACACACACACACACACACACACACACACACACACACACACACACACACACACACACACACACACACACAGCCAGAGAGAGAGAGAGAGAGAGAGAGAGAGAGAGAGAGAGAGAGAGAGAGAGAGAGAGAGAGAGAGAGAGAGACAGTGATAAGCAATGTTGCTTATCAGCAATGAGCAGGGGGTGAAACATTGCAGCCAAGTATTCTGACTGCTCCTGAGCAGAGACAATTGGCAATCCCAAACACACACACACTTTGAAAGACAATCTCAACCACACTCATTCAGCAACGAGCTCTCTCTCAGCACACACAAACAAGTAGGCCTACATACAGATATGTTTACAGCATACACATTGACAGCATATTAATACAAAAAAAATAAGTTTTAAGTGAGAAGTAGGCATTGGTCTTACATGAGCACCACAATGCCTACTCTACACATTCTCTACCAAGGTTTTCCAGCACGCAACTTTGACCTACTACAATAGCTACAGTATGTGGGTCTATTGTACTTCAAACAATGTGTATGCAGGTTGCTTACGATTCAAACCTTCTCAAACAGACTAACTCATACTCTTAGAGAATGTGCTTCCACAACAATGTGATTTGTAACACAAACAAGGTAGAGTATTGGATTCTTCACACACAACACGAAGACATCCCATTCCACTTCACTTTCAAGAATTTATTTTTTACCTACAAGACCATCAGGCTGATTTGTCTTTTAGTAATGTGGTGCCTGCCTGTGTTTAATTAATACATGTCATAACAATATCCTTATTTTTGGTCAGTAGTTGTCTTGCATAACAACATGTGGTGGTGTGTTGGATATAGATATTTATTTTACCTTTATTTAACTAGTCAAGTCAGTTAAGAACAAATTCTTATTTTCAATGACGGCCTAGGAACAGTGGGTTAACTGCCCGTTCTGGGGCAGAACGACAGATTTGTACCTTGTCAGCTCGGGGGTTTGAACTTGCAACCTTGCAGTTACTAGTCCAACGCTCTAACCACTAGGCTACCCTGCCTGTCTGCTTTCCTGATTTCTGTAACCGTTTGCTTACCTATGTAATGTAATATTGACATAAGTTTAGAACCACATTGCAAATATGGTCCTGTTTTATCAATTGCTGTGCTGATCAATGTATAGCTCATTACCTCTGTCAAATGAACATGTCGCTTAAAGTTATTATTTTTATTTCTATATGTTTTTTACAATGAAGATGGTGACGCTACAATAATACATATTTACAATATGCCTATATCTAAAAATACATACAAAAAAGTGTTAAACAAATCTAAATATATGCCTTGATGACCGCTTTGCACACTCTTGGCATTCTCTCAACCAGCTTCATGAGGTAGTCACCTGGAATGCATTTTAGTTAATAGTTGTGCCTATTTGTGGAATTTGTGGAATTTCTTTCCTTCTTAATGCGTTTGAGCCAATCAGTTGTGTTGTGACGAGGTAGGGGTGGTATACAGAAGATAGCCCTGTTTGGTAAAAGACCAAGTATTATGGCAAGAACAGCTCAAATAGGCAAAGATAAATGACAGTCCATCATTACTTTAAGACATGAAGGTCAGTCAATACGGAAAATGTCGAGAACTTTCAAAGTTTCTTCAAGTGCAGTCGCAAAAACTGGCTCTCATGAGGACCACCACAGGAAAGGAAGACCCAGAGTTACCTCTGCTGTAGAGAGGTAGTTCATTAGAGTTACCAACCTCAGAAATTGCAGCCCAAATCAATTCTAAATGATAAACAGACACATCTCAACATCAACTGTTCAGAGGAGACTGCGTGAATCGGGCCTTCATGGTTGAATTGCTGCAAAGAAACCACTACTAACGGACACCAATAATAAGAAGAGACTTGCTTGGGCCAAGAAAGACGAGCAATGGACACTAGACCGGTGGAAATCTGTCCTTTGGTCTGATGAGTCCAAATTTGAGATTTTTGGCTCCAAACGTTGTATCTTTGTGAGACGCAGAGTAGGTGAACGGATGATCTCTGTATGTGTGGTTCACACCGTGAATCATGGAGGAGGATGTGTGATAGTGTGAGGGTGCTTTGCTGGTGACACCGTCAATGATTAATTTAGAATTCAAGGCACACTTAACCAGCATGGCTACCACAGCATTCTGCAGCAATACGCCATCCGATCTGGTTTGCGCTTAGTGGGACTATCATTTGTTTTTCAACAGGACAATAACCCAACACACCTCCAGGCTGTGTAAGAGCTAATTGACCAAGAAGGAGAGTGATGGAGTGCTGCATCAGATGACCTGGCCTCCACAATCACCCGATCTCAATCCAATTGAGATGGTTTGGGATGAGTTGTACCGCAGAGTGAAGGAAGTGGGAGCTACATCAAGACTATTGGAAAATCATTCCAGGTGAAGCTGTGTGTATTTTCACACGAATTAAGCCACACAAAATGCACAAAATCTGATTAAATACTTTTTGTGCATATTTCTACGAATTGAGTGTGAGATTGTGTTGGAAGTAGCCTGAACCTATCAACGTTACATTGAGCTGGGTGAATGGAATATGAATGGCAGTCATCCAATATGCTGTAATAGAAATAAGGCCATGGTCATAATCTTAAACGGCACCGACCGCCACTGATCCAGGCCCGTTTCCCAGAATGATTCAGACCCACAATGGCTCCCTTTATCCCGCCAGTCGCTCACCCCCTGGTTGGGAGAGACTTGTTTAAGGTGGTCGTTCGAATTGGATATGGTGCACTCGGGGCTCCTGCGCATCCAATCAATCAGAATAGAATGCACCATCTGTAGTCTTCCCTCCTCTTTTACTCCTTCTCCTCTCCTCTCCATTTAGTTGTATCCCCCTCTTCTCTGCTTTGCTCTCTGTTCTGATTGACTCTGTTCATTACACACAAATGATGATAACTGATGTGGCTCATTCAACGGAATGCATTTTTTTGTAATGTCAGTTGAGTTGAACCAATTAATCACAGCACACCCCTCATAGACGTCATCCTGACCAACTGGCCCTCCAAATACACCTCCGCTGTCTTCAACCAGGATCTCAGCAATCACTGCCTCATTGCCTGTATCCGCTACGGAGCCGCAGTCAAACGACCACCCCTCATCACTGTCAAATGCTCCCTAAAACACTTCTGTGAGCAGGCCTTTCTAATCGACCTGGCCCGGGTATCCTGGAAGGACATTGACCTCATCCCGTCAGTTGAGGATGCCTGGTCTTTCTTTAAAAGTAACTTCCTCACCATTTTAGATAAGCATGCTCCGTTCAAAAAATGCAGAACTAAGAACAGATATAGCCCCTGGTTCACTCCAGACCTGACTGCCCTCGACCAGCACAAAAACATCCTGTGGCGGACTGCACTAACATCGAATAGTCCCCGCGATATGCAACTGTTCAGGGAAGTCAGGAACCAATACACACAGTCAGTCAGGAAAGCTAAAGCCAACTTCTTCAGGCAGAAGTTTGCATCCTGTAGCTCCAACTCCAAAAAGTTCTGGGACACTGTGAAGTCCATGGAGAACAAGAGCACCTCCTCCCAGCTGCCCACTGCACTGAGGCTAGGTAACACGATCACCACCGATAAATCCATGATTATCGAAAACTTCAACAAGCATTTCTCAACGGCTGGCCATGCCTTCCGCATGGCTACTCCAACCTCGGCCAACAGCTCCCCCCCCCCCCCGCAGCTACTCGCCCAAGCCTCTCCAGGTTCTCCTTTACCCAAATCCAGATAGCAGATGTTCTGAACGAGCTGCAAAACCTGGACCCGTACAAATCAGCTGGGCTTGACAATCTGGACCCTCTATTCCTGAAACTATCCGCCGCCATTGTCGCAACCCCTATTACCAGCCTGTTCAACCTCTCTTTCATATCATCTGAGATCCCCAAGGATTGGAAAGCTGCCGCAGTCATCCCCCTCTTCAAAGGGGGCGACACCCTGGACCCAAACTGTTACAGACCTATATCCATCCTGCCCTGCCTATCTAAGGTCTTCGAAAGCCAAGTCAACAAACAGGTCACTGACCATCTCGAATCCCACCGTACCTTCTCCGCTGTGCAATCTGGTTTCCGAGCCGGTCACGGGTGTACCTCAGCCACGCTCAAGGTACTAAACGATATCATAACCGCCATCGATAAAAGACAGTACTGTGCAGCCGTCTTCATAGACCTTGCCAAGGCTTTCGACTCTGTCAATCACCGTATTCTTATCGGCAGACTCAGTAGCCTCGGTTTTTCGGATGACTGCCTTGCCTGGTTCACCAATTACTTTGCAGACAGAGTTCAGTGTGTCAAATCGGAGGGCGTGCTGTCCGGTCCTCTGGCAGTCTCTATGGGGGTGCCACAGGGTTCAATTCTCGGGCCGACTCTTTTCTCTGTATATATCAATGATGTTTCTCATGCTGCGGGCGATTCCCTGATCCACCTCTACGCAGACGACACCATTCTATATACTTCCGGCCCGTCCTTGGACACTGTGCTATCTAACCTCCAAACGAGCTTCAATGCCATACAGCACTCTTTCCGTGGCCTCCAACTGCTCTTAAACGCTAGTAAAACCAAATGCATGCTTTTCAACCGTTCGCTGCCTGCACCCGCACGCCTGACCAGCATCACCACCCTGGATGGTTCCGACCTTGAATATGTGGACATCTATAAGTACCTAGGTGTCTGGCTAGACTCTAAACTCGCCTTCCAGACCCATATCAAACATCTCCAATCGAAAATCAAATCAAGAGTCGGCTTTCTATTCCGCAACAAAGCCTCCTTCACTCACGCCGCCAAACTTACCCTAGTAAAACTGACTATCCTACCGATCCTCGACTTCGGCGATGTCATCTACAAAATTGCTTCCAACACTCTACTCAGCAAACTGGATGCAGTTTATCACAGTGCCATCCGTTTTGTCACTAAAGCACCTTATACCACCCACCACTGCGACTTGTATGCTCTAGTCGGCTGGCCCTCGCTACATATTCGTCGCCAGACCCACTGGCTCCAGGTCATCTACAAGTCCATGCTAGGTAAAGCTCCGCCTTATCTCAGTTCACTGGTTACGATGGCAACACCCATCCGTAGCACGCGCTCCAGCAGGTGTATCTCACTGATCATCCCTAAAGCCAACACCTCTTTTGGCCGCCTTTCGTTCCAGTTCTCTGCTGCCTGTGACTGGAACGAATTGCAAAAATCGCTGAAGTTGGAGACTTTTATCTCCCTCACCAACTTCAAACATCTACTATCTGAGCAGCTAACCGATCGCTGCAGCTGTACATAGTCTATTGGTAAATAGCCCACCCATTTTCACCTACCTCATCCCCATACTGTTTTTATTTATTTATTTTTCTGCTCTTTTGCACACCAATATCTCTCTACCTGTACATAACCATCTGATCATTTATCACTCCAGTGTTAATCTGCATAATTGTAATTATTCGCCTACCTTCTCATGCCTTTTGCACACAATGTATATATAGACTCCCCTTTTTTCTACTGTGTTATTGACTTGTTAATTGTTTACTCCATGTGTAACTCTGTGTTGTCTGTTCACACTGCTATGCCTTATCTTGGCCAGGTCGCAGTTGCAAATGAGAACTTGTTCTCAACTAGCCTACCTGGTTAAATAAAGGTGAAATAAAAATAAAAAACATATCGATGGTCCTGTGGGTACACTCTCATTGGCCCCCTTGTCCACCCATTATACCATCATTGACTTTAATAGAGATGCCCGTTCTATTCAAATAATTTTTTTTGCTACTCAAATGGTTCTTACTGAGACCGTGCCATCCAAAACTCCATGACCGTCACAGCCCTAGTGTGTATGTGTTTGGTTATGTCTGAGTCTGTGTGTGTGTGTGTGTGTGTGTGTGTGTGTGTGTGTGTGTGTGTGTGTGTGTGTGTGTGTGTGTGTGTGTGTGTGTGTGTATGCGTGCTTGCGTTTGTGGGTTTTACTGCCGGATTTGGGTGTACTTTTATCTCTTTATGGCCTACACATCAATCAATCCCGTCCTGACATTCATTCATTTCTGTCCTCTCATCACTGCCTCCCTCCACCCATCTCTAAACCACTCTCACCTGTTCTTTAAGATAACCCTCTATCTTTTCTTAATCCTTCCCGTACAAATATTTGTCTCCCGTCTTAATGAAAATCAGTCCGTCCCTCAGTAGAAGATCACCTGCTTAGAGCAGCTCATTTTATTTCTCTTAATTAATGGAACCTTTCTGTCCCATCCAGAAATACACTGTGTTACCAGACACTGTACAGAGCTGGTTGGAGAAGCAGTAGGCAGTTGTTTGCTAGAAGCTTGTTGTGCTTCCCTAGCGAGAGGGTAGGGAGCGAGTGAAGCGGTGGAGTGTTTGAGGAGCGGAGGACGGAGAGAGAGAGTGATCAGCTAAAGAGACGGGTGGATGGAGGGATGGAGAGATAGTGGTGATGTTTACAGTGGTACTTTTAGCTTCCCATTGCCCATCTCTCCCCTCTGATCGATGAGTGTGTCCTGCAGGGCTGATGTACACATATAGAAAAATACAGATAAATTGAATGTCACCCTCATAGAAAAAGGCATAACATGGACCATAAAACTTCATCTTATGTTTTTAGTGCCCCACCCCCAGGCCCCTTTATACTTTGCCGATGAGACAGGGTGGGATGGTGTGTGTCTGTTAGATGGGATATTGAGGGGGGACTTGAACAGTTTATGAGGTGTTGTAACTCTGGATTTATTCTTAAAAATAAAGGGACAACCAGCATGGATGAAGGAGAGATGGAGGGAGAGGAGAGGAAGGAAGGAAAAGAGGGCGGAAGGAGAGAAAGAGAAGGTTACTTTTTAAACCAATAGAGGTGGATGGTCATACATCTATGGTGGATGTTTCGATGATGATGAAGATTATGAAAATTAAGACAATAACTGACAGTGTGTGTGTGTCTCTCCCCCAGTCTCTCCCTCTACCCCTTGCTACATCACCAGGCATTGACCTTGCCTCCAGAACAGTATTATGGCTGCAGGAATGATTTTCTCTCTCTCTCCTCTCCCACTCCACCTCTTTATCTCTCTCTCTCTCTCTCTCTCTCTCTCTCTCTCTCTCTCTCTCTCTCTCTCTCTCTCTCTCTCTCTCACCCTCTACCCCTCTCTCTATCTTTATCTTTCTCTCTCTGTCTTTTTCTCTCTGTCTCCCTCTGTCTCGGTCGCTCTCCTTCCTTCTCTTACACACACTCCCCCTCACTTTCACTCAATCTACCTCTCTTGTGTTGCTATAGTTACTGTCATAAGATAATGTTTTTTTTGTGTGTGAAATAACAGCCATATAAAAGAGAAGCTAGGTTAGGACCTGCTGAAGTGGAAGAGACACATGTACATGTACATACACATACACACACACACACACACACACACACACACACACACACACACACACACACACACACACACACACACACACACACACACACACACACACACACACACACACACACACACACAGAGAGAGAGACCCACAGAGAGACACACACACACTTGTAGTGACACACCACACACTCTTCCCCTTAATGACAAAGTCCCACATTCATATTAGCAGAAAGAAGAAGAGAATGTTTGTTTCTCCTGCCCTCTCTTTTACTATGCATCACAATATCCTTTTATCTTTCTCACTTTCTGTCTTCCTCTCCCTCTCTCTCCAAGGTGACAATGACTGGCTAATCGTTTACAGAAGCTGTTTTTTTGTCCATTTTGTCCATCCCTGAATTTGATCTCTTTTTCTCCCTCTCTTAACCTTTACTGCTTCCAGCTTCTAGCTTCTGTTTCATACATTATGTTTCTCTCTCCACCATCTCCCTCTCTCTCTCTCTCTCTCTCTCTCTCTCCACCATCTCCCTCTCTCCCTCTCTCTCTCTCTCTCTCTCTCTCTCGCTCTCTCTCTCTCTCTCTCTCTCTCTCTCTCTCTCTCTCTCTCTCTCTCTCTCTCTCTCTCTCTCTCTCTCTCTCTCTCTCTCTCTCTCTCTCTCTCTCTCTCTCTCTCTCTCTCTCTCTCTCTCCCTCTCTCCCTCTCTCTCTCTCTCTCTCTCTCTCTCTCTCTCTCTCTCTCTCTCTCTCTCTCTCTCTCTCTCTCTCTCTCTCTCTTTCTCCCTCTCTCTCTCTCTCTCTCTCTCTCTCTCTATAGTCTGGTATAGCGGTGGTAGAACATTAGTGATGTATCCCTGACTCTTGTGTTCCTCCTCCGTTAGTAGTGTCTCTCTGTGTGAAGACAGGAGCGCGTGTCAGATGTCAGGTCCCCTAAAAATAACAGCTGAAAAATGCGTCGGATTAATTCCTCCCGTGTCTCCAGTTGTAAAGCAGAAGGAAAAAGAAGGGGCGAATTCAGACAGTAAGAGCTTTGTATCTGATCCAAGCAAAGTCTGGTCATCCATATGTATGAAGAGGCCTGGCTGGCTGGGAAACATGCTGACTGCATCATGGGCATAGTGAATGTCTTTCTCCTTGGGCTGAAATATTACCTTGTGGAGTTGATGCCGTGTGTGTAAGTGAGTTTGATTGTTTTGATGTTTGCATTGGTTTGAAGAAGAGTTTTTAACAGGCCATTTGCATAATGTGTCTGAGACAGAGAGAGGCAGCGAGA
Source organism: Oncorhynchus clarkii lewisi (assembly GCF_045791955.1). Classification (NCBI taxonomy): domain Eukaryota; kingdom Metazoa; phylum Chordata; class Actinopteri; order Salmoniformes; family Salmonidae; genus Oncorhynchus; species Oncorhynchus clarkii. The sequence continues at coordinate 14,286,951 of NC_092170.1, forward strand.
GAGAGAGTGTTTTTGTGCGTGTGCGTGTGGCTCGTGTGTGCATGCGCGCGTGTGTGTGTGCGTGTGTGTGTGTGTGTGTGCTGGTTATTATGATGAACAGTAATCCCCTGGGAGTCAATGTCTCTGGTTCTCGCCCGCTTTCTCACTCTAATAAACAGTGTTTAATAATTTGTGTGTCTGTGTCTGTTTGTCTCTGTGTGCATGTGTGTGTGTATTTGTGGAAGAACTGTGTGAATGCATCATTGGGGCTCAGGCAATGCCTTAAGGCTCTACTTTTTCATTACAACTGGAGAGAGAAGGCAGGGAGACACAGTCACTCACAGCAGGACGCCTGGAGGAGGCTTTCATACGAGCTGTTTAATACTGCAGTGCTGCAGAGAAGACGTACAGTGGACAGTACAGCCTATATGTAGAGGGATTCATAAAATGCACGAGTGGCCATGAATATGAAGTGCATGTTTTATTTAGTATTGCTGCCTATGATAGCATATTGTGTTTGATTGTGTCCCCCCCCATGCTTGTTGTTAGACACCAGTGGAAAAGTCTCACTGCTTTTTAATTTACAGGAGAAATATGAAGTGGATACCCTTGAGGCATGTGGTGTGTGTGAGGCTGTGTGTGAGGCTGTGTAGGCAGCTGCACTATATATACAAAAGTATGTGGACACCCTTCAAATTAGTGGATTTGGCTAATTTTGCAAACCCGTTGGCTGAGAGATGTATAAGATCGAACACACAGCCATGCAATCTCCATAGACAAACATTGGCAGTAGAATAGCTTTACTGAAGAGCTCAGTGACTTTCAGCATGGCACCATCATAGGGTGATACCTTTGCAACAAGTCAATCCGTCAAATTTCTGCCCTACTTGAACTGCCCGGGCAACTGTAAGTGCTGTTATTGTGAAGTGGAAGCGTCTAAGAGCCACCTTAAAACTAAAAAAATTATATGGAAACTGGACACTAGGGGCAACAGTGAGTGCTGTTACTTTCAAGTAGGTTTCCCTTTAGCTAGGGTGCTGGAGATAGCATCTGCCTATGATTCCAGAGGTTGTAAATTCAAATCCACTGACAGAAAGTTGTTTTTGATATTTTTGATAATAGCCTATCCCAAACCTTAACCCTTACCTTAACCATTCAGAATTAATCCTTCCGAGTGGCGCAGTGGTCTAAGACACTGCCTCTCAATGCTAGAAACATCACTACAGACACTCTGGTTTGATTCCAGGCGGTATCACAACTGTCTGTGATTGGGAGTCTTATAGGGTGGAGCAGTGTCGTCCGTAACTGTTTTCTTAACTAACTTGCCTAGTTAAATAAAAGTTACATAAAAAAAATGTAAATGCACAACCTTAAGAATTTGGAGTTAAATGCCTGAACTAAACCCTAACTGTTTTTGACTTTTGAGAAACATGGTTGAACATCTAATTCTAACGTGAGATTGTGAGAGCTGGTAGGAGATGAAGAGTAATAGTGAGCAGGGGAGAACACGGCACATAAGAGATCCCAGTCTTCAGCAGTGAAATAGGCCCTCTGGATTTGATGTATCTCCCTGTCTCCCTTTGGGGCCCTTTGAAGGCCTACAGTAAGACTCTGTCTCATTGTAATGCACTGATATACTGGCACAAATGCACCCTCTGTGTCCACCATAAAGCACTCTGACCACGGCAGTCTTACACGGCTGTAAAGTATGTTTGTCTTCATGGCTCTAAATATACTGGTCCCATTTCACTCTGCTATACAAATCTGTCTGAGAACACCACGCAACGAGCTGTAAATGACTGATCTGACCACAGAGGTTCACGGAAATCTATATGTAACCACTGAATCTCTCTCGGTTGCTCTCTCTGTCTCTGTGTCTGTCTCAATTCAATTCAAAGGCCTGTCTCTCTCATCACGGTAATTAATGCAGACCCTCTCATCTCATCGAATCACCACAAGAGCCAAACACACACACACGCATACACAGATGACCGACATCATTCCAGTTCCCAAGAACTCTAAGGATTCATGCCACAATGACTACCACCTTGTAGCATTCACATCTGTAATCATGAAGTGCTTTGAGAGGCGGGTTATGGCACACTCCAATTTGCATACCGACCCAGCAGATCCATTGACGACACAATCTCAATTGCAATCTCAATTCCCACTGCCCTCACCCACCTAGAAAATAGGAATACCTACTGTATGGAAGTATGCTGTTCATTGAATACAGCTCAGCGTTCAACACCATTGTTTCCTCCAAGCTCGTCACCAAGCTTAGGACCCTGGGACTGAACATGTCCCTCTGCAACTGGATCCTGGACCCCAGGTGGTGAGGGTAGGCAACATCAACTCCGCCACGCTGACCCTCAACACGGGAGCCCCACAGGGGTGTGTGCTTTGTCCTCTCCTGTACTCCCTGTTCAGCCACGACTACGTGGCCACGCACAATACCATCATCAAGTTTGCTGACGACACGATGGTTGGTAGGCCTGATCACAGGTGATGAGGAGACAGCCTACAAGGAGGAGGTCAGTGACCTGGCAGTGTGGGGCTCCAACAACAACCTCTCCCTCAATGACAGTAGGACCAAGGAACCGATCGTGGACTACAAGAAGCGGAGGGCGACCAAGACCCCATCCACATCGACGGCGCTACAGTGGAGCAGGTCGAAGGGCTTAAAGTTCCTCAGTGTCCAAATCCATACGGACTTAAAATGGTCCACAAACACACGCACAGGAGGTTGAAAAGCTCTACAGCCATACCATTGAGAGGATCATCACTGGCTTCAGCCACCCAAGCCACAGACTGTTCTCTCTGATTCCGCATGACAAGCGGTGCCGGTGCATCAAGTCTGACCGACAGGCTGCTGAACAGCTTCTACCCTAAAGCCATAAGACTGCTAAATAGCTAACAACAGGGCAGGTAAAAAATAAATATACGCTGCTGCTTCTCTGTGTATCATATATTCGGATGTCTAGTCACCTATTCACTCTATCAACAACCACGCTGATCCTCAACACAGGGGCCCCTCAGGGGTGTGTGCTCAGTCCCCTCCTGTACTCCCTGTTCACCCATGACTGCATGGCCAAGCACGACTCCAACACCATCATTACGTTTGTAGGCCTGATCACTGACAATGATGAGACAGCCTATAGGGAGGAGGTCAGAGACCTGGCAGTGTGGTGCAAGGATAACAACCTCTCCCTCAACATGATCAAGACAAAGGAGATGATTGTGGACTAGAGGAAAAGGAGGACTAAGCACGCCCTCATTCTCATTGACGAGGCTGTAGTGGAGCAGGTTGAGAGCTTCAAGTTCCTTGGTGTCCACATCACCAACAAACTATCAAGGTCCAAACACACCAAGACAGTCGTGAAGAGGGCACGACAACACCTATTCCCCCTCAGGAGACTACAGCTGCACAATCGAGAGCACTGGTTGCATCACCGCCTGGTATGGCAACTGCTCGGCCTCCAACACCAAGGCACTACAGAGGGTAGTGCTTATGGCCCAGTACATCACTGGGGCCAAGCTTCATGCCATCCAGGACCTCTATTTCACGACTTCCGCCAAAGTCGGTTCCTCTCCTTGTTCGGCGGTCGACGTCACCGGCCTTCTAGACAATGCTACCTAATTTAATGTTTACATACCCTACATTATTCATCTCATATGTATACGTATATACTGTACTCTATATCATCTACTGCATCCTTATGTAATACATGTATCACTAGCCACTTTATCTATGCCACTTTGTTTACATACTCATCTCATATGTATATACTGTACTCAATACCATCTACTGTATTTTGCCTATGCTGCTCTGTACCATCACTCATCCATATATCTTTATGTACATATTCTTTATCCCCTTACACTTGTGTGTATAAGACAATAGTTTTGGAATTGTTAGTTAGATTACTTGTTGGTTATTACTGCATTGTCGGAACTAGAAGCACAAGCATTTCGCTACACTCGCATTAACATCTGCTAACCATGTGTATGTGACAAATAAAATTTGATTTTGATTGATGATTTGATTTAGCCATCGTCGATCCACTTTTCATTTTCTATTTGTTTTGTCTTTGTTTTACCTGGTTTCAATTCTCCAATTACATGTTCATTATTTATCCCTCTGTTATCCCCATGGTTTTTGTGCGTGTTTGTTTATTGTGAGTTCGGTCTGATGTTTGTGGGCTTGGTGTTACTTGTATTTTGAATTTTTGAGTAAAGTTCCTTTTGTTGCTCATCTCTGCTGTGCTGCGCCTGAATCCTCTGCACCAACTACACCCAGATCCTTACACTCTATGCCAGGCGGTGTCAGAGGAAGGCCCAAAAAATTGCAAAAGACTCTATCCACCCTAGTCATAGACTGTTCTCTCTGCTACCACATGGCAAGCGGTAGCGGAGTGCCAAGTCTAGGTCCAAAAGGCTTCTTAACAGATTCTACCCCCAAGCCATAAGACTCCTGAACAGCTAATCAAATGGCTACCCAGACTATTTTCATTGTCCACACCCTATTTTCACACCGTTGCTACCCTCAGTTTATCATCTATGCATAGTCACTCTACATCTACCTACATGTACATATTACCTTAATTACCTCGACTAACCGGTGCCCCCGCACATTGACTCTGTACCGTTACCCCCTGTATATAGCCTCGCTACTGTTATTTTATTGTTGCTCCTTAATTATTTGTTATTTTTAAATTGTTCTTATTTTTAATTGACATTTTTACTCTTTTTTATTCATTTTTTACTTCAGTTTATTTCAGTAAATACTTTTAAAAAACTGCATTGTTGATTAAGGGCTTGTAAGTAAGCTTTTCGGCGCATGTGAAAAATAGATTTGATTTGATCCAGTATCCCAGCACATTGTAAATAATGGTACTGGAACTGACTCTGTATATAGATAGCTCACTTACTTTATTGTGTTCTTCTTATTTCTTATTTTAATTTCTTGTGCGTTTTTGTTCTGACTTGTTATTTTTTGTATAACAGTGTTATTGATTACTGCATTGTTGTGGTTAGAGCTTGCGACAAAGGCATTTTTCTGTACTTGTGTATGTGACATTAAAGCACTAAATTGAAACACACACACACACACACACACACATACACACACATACAAAATCCCTCACTCACACACACATGCACCCTCGGGGGAATGATAAAAGTCTTTTCTCCATTTTTTCTCCCTATTTTTGAGGAGAGAAAGTCAAAGGAGCATCTTTCCTTTTGACCCGTCTCTATACACAGACAGACAGACAGACAGACAGACAGACAGACAGACAGACAGACAGACAGACAGACAGACAGGCAGACAGACAGACAGACAGACAGACAGACAGACAGACAGACAGACAGACAGACAGACAGACAGACAGACAGACAGACAGAGACGCAAACAGTACAACACCTTCCCGTGGCCTATTGTAAAGCGGGAGGGTGAGAGGGAGGAATACATTTGTGATAAAGGAAATTAAATGGAATGAAAGGAGAGTGTCACGGGGCGGTTGAGCTAACGTAGGCTAATGTGATTCCCAGTGGGTCAGAAGTTTACATACACTCTATTAGTATTTGGTAGCATTGCCTTTAAATTGTTTAACTTGGATGGACCATTTTGGTTAGCCTTCCACAAGCTTCCCACAATAAGTTGGGTGAATTTTGGCACATTCCTCCTGACAGAGCTGGTGTAACTGAGTCAGGTTTGTAGGCCTCCTTGCTCGCACACGCTTTTTCAGTTCTGCCCACACATTTTCTGTAGGATTGAGGTCAGTGCTTTGTGATGGCCACTCTAATACCTTGACTTTGTTGTCCTTAAGCCAACTTTGGAAGTATGCATTGTCCACTTGGAAGACCCATTGCGACCAAGCTTTAACTTCCTGACTGATGTCTTGAGATGTTTCTTCAATACATCCACATCATTTTCCTCATCATCTATTTTGTGAAGTGCACCAGTTCCTCCTGCAGCAAAGCACCCCCACAACATGATGCTGCCACCCCCATGCTTTTTATTTTACCATGTAAGTTGACTGAGAACACATTCTCATTTACAGCAACAACCTGGAGAATAGTTACAGGGGAGAGGAGGGGGATGAATGAGCCAATTGTAAGCTGGGGATGATTAGGTGACCATAATGGTATGAGGGACAGATTGGGAATTTAGCCAGGACACCAGGGATAACACCCCTACACTTACAATAAGTGCCATGGGATCTTTAATGACCTCAGAGAGTCAGGACACCTGTTCAACATCCCATCCGAAAGACGGCACCCTACACAGGGCAGTGTCCCCAATCACTTCCCTGGGGGATTGGGATATAAGAGTGCGTCCTACTGGCCCGCCAACACCACTTCCAGCTACATCTGGTCTCCCATCCAGGGACTGCTTAGTTTCAGAAGCAAGCCAGCAGTGGGATGCAGAGTGGTATGCTGCTGGCACAGCTGGGATGGTGTTCTTTAGCTTGCAAGCATCTCCCTTTTTCCTCCAAACATAACGATAGTCATTACGGCCAAACAGTTATATTTTTGTTTCATCAGACCAGAGGACATTTCTCCAAAAAGTATGATCTTTGTCTCCATGTGCATTTGCAAACCGTAGTCTGGCTTATTTTATGGTGGTTTTGGAGCCGTGGATTCTTCCTTGCTGAGCGGCCTTTCAGGTTATGTCGATATAGGACTCGTTTTACTGTGGATATAGATACTTTTGTACTTGTTTTGTACCAGCATCTTCACAAGGTCTTTGCTGTTGTTCTGGGATTGATTTGCAATTTTTGAACCAAAGTACGTTAATCTCTAGGAGACCTGAGTGGTATGACGGCTGTGTGGTCCCATGGTGTTTATACTTGTTTACAATTGTTTGTACAGATGACTGTCGTCCCTTCAGGAGTTTGGAAATTGCTCCCAAGGATGAACCAGACTTGTGGAGGTCTACAATATTTTTTCTGAGGTCTTGGCTGATTTCTTTAGATTTTCCAATGATGTCAAGCAAATAAGCAATAAGTTTGAAGGTAGGTCTTGAAATACATCCACAGGTAAACCTCCAATTGACTAAAATGATGTCAATTAGCCTATCAGAAGCTTCTATAGCCATGACATAATTTTCTGGAATTTTCCAAGCTGTTTAAAGGCACAGTCAACTTAGTGTATGTAAACTTCTGACCCACTAGAATTGTGATACAGTGAATTATAAGTGAAATAATCTGTTGTAGAGTAGATGTCCTAACCGACTTGCCAAAACTATAGTTTGTTGACAAGAAATTTGTGGAGGGGTTGAAAAACGAGTTTTAATGACTCCAACCTAAGTGTGTGTAAACTTTCGACTTCAACAGTATCTGATATTGGCAGAAAGCCAATATTTTGAGCATTACATTTTGAACATTAAAGGTTATTCATAAACAAATGAGGCACATTTGGGCAGTCTTGATACAACATTTTGAACGGAAATGCAATAGGTCATTGGATCAGTCTAAAACATTGCACATACACTGATGTCATCTAGTGGCCAAAATCTAAATTGCATATTGGCTGGAATAATACATTATGGCCTTTTTCTTGCATTTCAAAGATGATGGTACAAAAAAAATACAAAAGAACAGTTGTTTTTTCTTTGTAATATCTTTTAGCAGATCCTTTCACATTTCCACAAACTTCAAAGTGTTTCCTTTCAAATGGTACCAAGAATATGCATATCCTTGCTTCAGGGCTACAGGCAGTTAGATTTGGCAGTTAGATTTGGTGTGTTAGATGTCATTTTAGGCAAAATACATTTTTAAAAGGGGCGGATCCTTAATTATTAAGGCACATGAAATTTCAAATGTTCAAGAAGGCCATTCTACCTTTCTACCAAAAAACATTTTGGTAAATCAATAATATTTTGGTAAATAAAAATGTTTACCCTCATACGGCTCTCCTGTGAAGTCGTGACTTGCGACTACGCCTAGTTTCCTGAAATGGGTCACATATTAGAAATACATCAAAACACAATAATGTTGAAGTAAAAGACCCCTGCCAACTAATATCAACACTTATATTTCTTTTTGGGATACATATTTCTGCCTTGTGTAAGTTTAAGAAGCATTGCCTTGTGCCTTGAAATTCCATTATCAACAAACCCACGTATCTTCAAGATATTTTCTAATTTGGTCACATTTGAAGGCAGAGCTCATTAAAATCATACCCAAATATGCAAAGTAGGATATTGCATATTTCTACCTTTGTGTTTTAGGATACATCATCATGAAGAGAATGAAATTCATATCCATAATTATGCATTTCTGTTTAGTACAGATCAGGGACCCATGATGAAATTCCATTACCGCAAATCCTTTAGCGGGTGTAAATCCACTTCACTTACTGTAATTCAATAACCAAAAATGATTTTTCATGTCATAGCTGACACCCTATTGTTTCTGCAGACATTGTTGAATCTTAATTCAGAGCAGATATTTAACATTGTTTTTTTGCATCTGCACAGTTCTTCCAGTAAATGTGTTTTTGTGAAATGTTCAGTGACAATTGTTAGAACTAACAATTGTGCATAGAGTTGTATTGTTTGTTAAGCTTTGAAATCAATGGTTTTTGTTTAGCATACATTTGAACTGAAACATCTGAGTTGCAGCACAGTTCCATTACTGTGGAATTGCCTATAGGGAAGGAGGGAAAGAAGGGAAAGAGACAGGGATCCCTGGCAGTCATCCAGACCAGATAATCAGCTCCTCTCTCTTTCTCCCAATGTATCTCCCTTTGTTGCCCTCTTTCTCTCTGTGTATCTCTCTCTTTCGCTCTCTTCCCCTCTGGTCCTCTCTGTCCCCCACTGGGTACCCCTGCAGTGAGGTCAGTGGTCGTTGCTAAGCAATCATCCAGTCCATTACCCTGGCAACATGTCCTAAAAGACCACACCACATGTAGAGTAGAGCCACCTGCAGAGTGCCAATCACTCTGTCCATCACATGCATGCATGCGCACACACACACACACACACACACACACACACACACACACACAAACACTATTTCTCTCCCCTTTCTCTCTCACACACACACACTCCTCATATTTATCATACACATATTATATAAATACGTCTGCCTGCTGTCATTTAGTAATTATTTGATTGCCTTAGCAGGCTGATCTAATCTCTCAATGTTGATGTTAAATAAATGATATTCAGATGAACACATCTCCGACAGCTCTGTAGAGATGATTAGAGTTTGTGTCAGAAAGTTAGTTTGGTACCATCTGGGCTGCCCTCCAGGCAGTCATGTTTTGTAGTGTTTGATAAAAGCAAGAGCCTTGTAGGATTTCACCAAACCATTTGGAATGTATCACTCAATTGTGACTCATTAAGAGACTTTGTGTAATGAACACGATGGGAGACAGAGAGCTGGTTTCAAGCGCAGGGCGCAGCAGGTGTTTATTGTAAAGGACCACAGGAGGAGGCAGGTAGCTGGGTCCAGGGGCAGGCAGAAGGTCATACACAGGAGGAGGCAGGTAGCTGGGTCCAGGGGCAGGCAGAAGGTCTACACAGGAGGAGGCAGGTAGCTGGGTCCAGGGGCAGGCAGAAGGTCATACACAGGAGGAGGCAGGTAGCTGGGTCCAGGGGCAGGCAGAAGGTCATACACAGGAGGAGGCAGGTAGCTGGGTCCAGGGGCAGGCAGAAGGTCATACACAGGAGGAGGAAGGTAGCTGGGTCCAGGGGCAGGCAGAAGGTCATACACAGGAGGAGGCAGGTAGCTGGGTCCAGGGGCAGGCAGAAGGTCATACACAGGAGGAGGCAGATAGCTGGGTCCAGGGGCAGGCAGAAGGTCATACACAGGAGGAGGCAGGTAGCTGGGTCCAGGGGCAGGCAGAAGGTCATACACAGAAGGAGGAAGGTAGCTGGGTCCAGGGGCAGGCAGAAGGTCATACACAGGAGGAGGCAGGTAGCTGGGTCCAGGGACAGGCAGAAGGTCATACACAGGAGGAGGCAGGTAGCTGGGTCCAGGTGCAGGCAGAAGGTCATACACAGGAGGAGGCAGGTAGCTGGGTCCAGGGGCAGGCAGAAGGTCATACACAGGAGGAGGCAGGTAGCTGTGTCCAGGGGCAGGCAGAAGGTCATACACAGGAGGAGGAAGGTAGCTGGGTCCAGGGGCAGGCAGAAGGTCATACACAGGAGGAGGCAGGTAGCTGGGTCCAGGGGCAGGCAGAAGGGATCTATGTGTTTGAGAGTGTGAGCTGGAAAGTGGGCTGGAAAGTGAGCTGCGTTCAGGGGATCTACGTGTTTGAGAGTGTGAGTTGGAAGCAGACGTTATACTTTGGGGCCTTGAAAAGTGCTATATGTATTATTATTAGTCATTTACTCCAGAAGTAGTGTGTTTTCTTCCACCCACAGAACATAATGCCTTTACATTACGCAGTACTTCAATATTTTCACCATAGGGGAAGTGTATGTTTGCTCGAGCTCTAGCCCACTGTAAACATGCCCACTCCAGACACACTCCAGCCAGTGTAATCAAGCCCACAGCATGCTGCTGTTTTACAGTGGTGTCCTAGGAGCGTGCTCTGTCTGTACATGCATGGTGATCTACAACACACTGGCTAACGCAGCTCCGTGCTCCAGCTGTAAATAACCAGCAAGCTATTAGAGCTGGTCCACTGCAGAACTGCCTGCGATACACACACACATGACCGCCTGCACACACACTCACATATGCACACACAGACACGCACACACGCGTTTGAGCACATCCGTCATTAGCTGGGATTGATTAACGAGGCATTTTAATTTATCTTGTTGTGTTCTTGTCAGCCGAGTCCAAGACATGATGTGGGCGTGTCACTACATAAATCCTTCAACATCAGGTCTGTCAAAGTTAACCCTTAATCTAGTTATGGTTATTGGTGCCAGTCATTTATCAGCAGCTTTGACATAATACAGCAGCAGGAAGATCATCCTGTTGCAGCCAATCAAAAGTGTTAAAACAATATTTAAAAAATGTATTTCTCTGTAGATGGTTGCTAATGCGCAAAGTGCTTGACTTCACCGTGTGAAGGAGTCTGTCACATTACCAAAGTCCCACTGCTGCAGCAATGGCATTTTGAAAAGTCACTTTTGAATGCCTCCACGATTAAAACTACACGATCATTGTGTATCACGACAGGGCTCCTGTGAATCAGGTGGGTTCTCAGGTGTCAGTATGACTCTGGCAGAGCTGAGGTATGAAGAGCAGCTTCCTCCTGGAACATAAAGAATCTCTCTCTTCCTCCATAGAACCCAGCAGCCTCTAACTGCACTTCATCTGAATGTTAGCACTCTGAAACACACACACACACACGCACGCACACACACACGCACGCACGCACGCACACACACACACACACACACACACACACACACACACACACACACACACACACACACACACACACACACACACAGTGGTGGTGGTAATTGACAGTTTGAGTCACTAGGATTCAGTCACAGACTCTCCAAGCCCTCTATTTCCAGGGACCGGATGTTCCCCTAATGCCGAAATGATTGCAGGCGGAATCATATTATTCATTCTCTCAATCGTGATAATTCAGTAACCGAAAAATGTGTCTATAGGAGGAAAATGCAGTGCCTGTCTCAAAGTTTCCACCCACTCCTGTCTCTCCTCACTCGACACACCATTCCAATTTATTTAAATGACAACACAGGGCTAAGCCTGGCAGTTCTACTTCTCCTTCTACACCCTCATAATTACCCAGGAGGTAGTGGGCTCTGAGGCTCTGCGGGATGGTAGCAGCTAATTTCGGGACATTTGGAGATGCGGTATGGAAATATTGTATTAATTGGGCATGAGGACTGACTCCTCGTCTTGTCTGACACATGCATACACAGGCACACAGACACACACACACATTGCTCCATTTCAGTGTCTGTGACTAAGAGGGATCAGGTTAACAGTAATTACTATACATACTTTCTTTATTGGGCAGCAATTACAAAAATATTACACCTCAACATGTTCTTTAACAAGCTCCGGTAAAAAACACATGTTGAGCTTTTACAGACTGAGAGACATGAAGGTGCTCTATACTTTCTCCTGTTTTCCTTCCCCTGTATCTCTCTCTCTCCCTCACACCCCTCTCTTCTCTAAGTGTGTGGCTGTAGGTTCTAAATGGGATGTTTTAGTCAGCGGTGGAAGGAAGGGTCTGTGGTCTGTACTGCTCCCCAGAGCCAGCCTCTAACATGGACATTTATAGAGCAAAGCCCATGTTCCCTGCTTCAATTGGAGATGAAATTACCAAAGGGAGAAGGAACCAACTAGCTGTGTTCATAAAGAGGCCTGCAATGCATCCAACCCCGTGTGTGCATGTGCGGGCAGGCATGTGCGCACGTTTGTGTCAGTTCCTCAGGCAGTAGTGTACTAGAGTTGCCCTGCTCTCTGTGAAGTCAAGGTTATTCCTGCCGTGCTGCTTCTCTCTCCTCCCCTGTCAGGTTCTCTAGTGGGACGCTGACAGCAACATCAGGGGAAAGCAGGACTCAGTGCTAACACAGTGTGTGTGTGTGTGTGTGTGTGTGTGTGTGTGTGTGTGTGTGTGTGTGTGTGTGTGTGTGTGTGTGTGTGTGTGTGTGTGTGTGTGTGTGTGTGAGAGAGTGCGTGTGCGTCATACTGACACTTGAGAACCCAATATTCATTAGCTACGTACCATAGACAGCTAAACATGTTCCCGTCATTCTGCCTCAGCTTCGGCTGACACTTAACACGATGTCTGTGTAGCTTTACGTCTCACCCTGTCATTCACTCGCATGGACATTTTCAGAAAAAGCTGATGACAGAGAATGTAAAGTGTATATTTTGCGGGTTGTGTGTATGGGTGAAAAAACATAGAGTACTGTAAATCAAAGAATACTGCAAATCACAGAGTACTCTAAATCATAGGCAGCAGGGGGGCAGCAGGTAGCCTAGTGGTTAGAGCGGTGGGCCAGTAACCGAAAGGTTGCTGGATTGAATCCCCGAGCTGACAAGGTAAACATCTGTCGTTCTGCCCCTGAACAAGGCAGTTAACCCACTGTTACCCGGTAGGTCGTCATTGTAAATAAGAATTTATTCTTAACTAACTTCTTAACTGACTAGTTACTGATAAAGTCATGTAAACTCACTGTATTTGCGCTTTTCATTTTAATTTATCCCAGAGGGAGTTGCTTGGCTAACACAGGCTTGTATCGGCTCTTATCCACATAGCTACACCCTCTAAGCAGGACTTTAAATGACAATCATCCCTGCTAATGATTCTGAATCATTACCTCAATATTACAAGAACATCAGAATGTAGCCATGTTTGTCCCCGTGTTTGACCCCATGTTTGACCCCATGTTTGTCCCCATGTTTGACCCCATGTTTGACCCCATGTTTGTCCCCATGTTTGTCCCCATGTTTGACCCCATGTTTATCCCCATGTTTGTCCCCATGTTTGTTCCCATGTTTGACCCCATGTTTGTCCCCATATTTGTCCCCATGTTTGACCCCATGTTTGTCCCCATGTTTGACCCCATGTTTGTCCCCATGTTTGTCCCCATGTTTGTCCCCATGTTTGTCCCCATGTTTGTCCCTACCAAGAATCTCATCCCTCTGAATGCAGCTTTAATGTTACTACAGCGACATGTGTGATGAACATGACTTATCCCTCACCTGAATCACTGCCCACTGGACGCAGGCAAGCTGAGAAAGTTGTGTGATTGAACAATGTGTGTGTGTGTGTGTGTGTGTGTGTGTGTGTGTGTGTGTGTGTGTGTGTGTGTGTGTGTGTGTGTGTGTGTGTGTGTGTGTGTGTGTGTGCGCGCATCCGTTGGAGAGACGGGCACTGATTGTGTGCGTGATACATATTCAGACACACACACACACACACACACACGCTATCTCTCTGCGTGAAGTCGTAAAAGCGGGTGAATCATTGTTCAGCCTCTCAGCTCTGGGAAATATTCAAATTGTTTTCATTTTCCGCTTAGGTGGTTTCAGATGATGGCCCCACAGAAAGAATGTAAGGAGAAGAAAGATGAAATGACAAGAATCATATTGTAGGAAAACTGTGTCTGAGTTACCATTACCCAGTTCCTTTCAAATCAAATTAGGGGATCGATCAGCTATCTATCCATAAAATTGGGGACTATCAATTAACATTACTTGCATCATTTCTTATCCCCAGTTCCTTGTTGGAGCTGAGTTGAGGAACGTGATCATGTCAAATCCAAGTTTATTGGTAACGCACACAGTTTAGCAGATGTTATAGTGGGTGCAGAGAAATGCTTATGTTACTAGCTCCAAACAATGCAGTAAAATGTCACTCAGGTACACAAATAATCCATTTAAAAAACAAAAAAACAGAAAGAACAACAAGAAATGAAGGAATGTCGGCACTAATTCAATCAACAGCCCAAATATCACTGTAACAGTCATCAAAATCCAATCTATATGTATCTATACAGCAGTAGATAGATTAGGATGAGCTATATCACGAATCCAATATATAAATACATTTGGGGTGTGTATAAACAGTAGTAACTAACGTCCTATGTACAGTAGTAGAAATATTAGATTGAGATATGTCGAGAATACAGTGTGTAAATACACAGTCCAAATACCCCATAGCAAAATGGATGGAATTGCAGGAAATGAGCTTGGTGATTGGTGTGTATGACAGTATGGACAGTATGTGAATAGAACAGGTGTGTACAGCAGTAGTGATACAGAATGAGCCATGACTAGAATACAGAATATACATATAAAGTGGGTATGTAAACATTATTAAAATGATCAGTGAACAATGACTATGAAAATAGGACCACCATCTCTGAGGTGCAGGGTAGAGTACCGTGTGGTAGCCGGCTAGTGGGTGGAGGCTGGCTAATGGTGACTGTTGAACAGTCTGATGGCCTGGAGATAGAAGCTGTTTATCAGTCTCTCGGTCCCAGCTTTGATGCACTTGTCCTGTCTCCGCCATCTGGACGGTAACATGGGGAACAGGCCATGGCTCAGGTGGCTCCACCAAAATGGAAAGTGAGGAGGCCAGCTTAGCCTCTCCCGAGGATGAAATCACCCCCAAAAAGGGCAGCAAGAGGTTTAAGAGGTCTGATGTTCAGCAAACGAATGTCCTGTGCAACAATGTGTCAAAGACAATTGCTACGAAAAGCAGCAGCACAACCAACCTCTTCCATCACCTGCAACTGAAACACGTGGTGGAGTGGGAGGAATGCGTGAGACTACGCAATGCTGATTCCAGTCGCCCGAGTCCCAAAACGTCTGCTAAAAGACACACTAGCATAGCCACATCCTTTTCAAACGTAATACCTTATGACAAGAAAAGTTTGAGGTGGAAGGAGATAACGGATGCAGTGACCTATTTATTACATGCCGAAAGATATGGTCCAAATCTTTACAGTAGAAAAGCCGGGCTTTAAAGAGCTGCTAGGTACAGTTGGCCACAAATATCAGCTGCCAAGCCGCAAGTATTTCACGGAAGAAGCCCTGCCGCGGATTTACACTGCTCCCAGCGAAAGAGTCGCAGAGAAGCTGGCTAGTGTTTCTTATTTTTCCACCACAGCCGATATATGGTCGAGCAGATCGTCAGAGCCATACCTAAGTTTGACAGTCCACTACTTAAATGAAGACTGGAAATTGCTAAATGTCTGCCTCCAGACGTCTGATGATCATACGTGAAGTAATAGCCCAGGGTCTCAAAGACTCTCTGGCATCGTGGAAGATGAACGGAGACCGACAGGTGTGCATGACAACTGACAGCGGGAGCAACATGATAAAAACATTGCACTTGAACAACTGGACCCGCCTGCAGTGCTTTAGGCACAGAGTTAGGCACAATTAAAGTGCATTCAAAAAAGTTATTTTCAGGCCAGCTGTAGGCTAATGTGTTAGTAGTGTCATTCTGCCAATCCAATAGCAAATAACCACAGGCTGTTTTAATTATAACAACAAATGAACTAAATTAAAACATTTTCAATCAAAATGATTATATAAATTACATGTCCTAACAGCTAGTGGTCAAACATTCCTAAACAATAGAATAGACGTGTGGGTGTGTGTTAATTTGTGCTGTTCATTTGTTTTGCACAAATAGGCCTTGAGGCCTTGTATATCTTTTTTATTTTAATAAAGAACATTCAATTAAGAATTATATATTGGCCTTTTTTAATTTGTTTAGAGAAAAACAAGAAATCGAGATTTATATGGTGAATAGTCCAAACCTCTGAAAAAAATGTTGATATTAATTTTAGGTAATACCAGCCCTAGGCCAAGCCTAATTTCTTCAGCCTCCTGAGGTTCTTCACCACACTGTCTGTCTGAAGGGTCCATTTCAGGTCCTCATTGATGTGCACGCTGAGGAATTTGAAGCTTTTGACCCTCTCTACTGTGGCCTGGTCTTTGTGGATGAGGGGGTGCTCTCTCTGCTGTCTTCTGTAGTCCACAATCAGCTCCTTCGTTTTGTTGACATTGAGGCTCTCCACCAAGGCATTTACCTCCTCCTTGTAGGCTATCTCGTCGTTGTTGGTAATCCGGCCTACCACTGTTGTCTCCAGCAAACTTGATGATTGAGTTGGAGACGTGCGTGGCCATGTGGTCATGGGTGAACAAGGAGTACAGGAGGGGGCTGAGTGCTCACCCCTGTGAAGCCCCCGTGTTAAGGATCAGCTTGACGAAGATGTTGTTGTCTACCTTCACCACTGGGGTCGGCAAGTCAGGAAGTCAAGGACCCAGTTGCACAGGGAAGTACAGACCCATTGCCTTGAGCTTAGGGATGAGCTTGGAGAGCACTATGGTGTTGAAGGCTGAGCTGGAGTCGATGAACAGCATTCTTACATTGGTATTCTTCTTGATTCGTAAGAAAGGATGAGTGTGTGTGTTTGTGCGTGTGCATGTGCATGTGTGTACCTTGTGTGTTGTGTGTTAAACTTGTGGTTCCCTGTGTGTATTTGTAATATTATCTCTCATGTGTTTATGTGTGTACCGTGTGTGTTGTGTGTTAAACTTGTGGTTCCCTGTGTGTATTTGTAATATTATCTCTCATGTGTTTATGTGTGTACCGTGTGTGTGAGTTTATCTTTTGGCACATACAGTTGTTGTGTACACTGGGTATGTAAGCTGAACAGAGGCATTGAACAGAGTTGCCAGAATGTTCCGAGTCACATAGAGAACTTTTACAATGTTCCAGACATGGAACACAATAACACAATGTCAGAAACCCAAGTGGAAGAATTATATCATTTCAGAAACTAAGAAAAAGAATACAGAGAAAGTAAAGAATGGAGAGAAAGTCAGGATGTCTTACAGAGAGGAGAGAAAGACAGGATGTCTGACAGAGAGGACAGAAAGACAGGATGTCTGACAGAGAGGACAGAAAGACAGGATGTCTGACAGAGAGGAGAGAAAGTCAGTGTGTGAGGCAGAAAGGAGAAAATTGCAGTCAGACTGTCATTTGGTGTTAGGATGTATAGGATAAAGCTCCTCTATCTATTCTCTAGATGTGACCCTGTGGAGGAGAGAGCTCCTCTATCTATTCTCTAGATGTGACCCTGTGGAGGAGAGAGCTCCTCTATCTATTCTCTCTCGCTCCCCCCTCTCTTTCTTTCTCTCACTCTTTTATTAAAGGTAAATGTGGTTAGAGTGGTGCTGCAGGGGAGGATGGCAAGCCAGCCAGGAGAGAATCATTTCCACTGTTAAAGGAAGCACAATAATACCCTGCTATTCTTAGCCTCAGCAATCTAAACACTCATACATTACTACATTACTACAGTACAGTCATACATTACTACATTACTACATTACACCATACATTACTACATTACTACATTACCCCATACGTTACTACATTACACTCATACATTACTACATTACACCAAACATTACTACAATACACCATACATTACTACATTACACCATACGTTACCACATTACACCATGCATTACTACATTACACCATACGTTACTACCTTACTACTTTACACCATACATTACTACATTACACCATACATTACTACATTACACCATAAATTACCACATTACTACATTACACCATACGTTACCACATTACACTCATACATTACTACAATACACCATACGTTACTACATTACTACGTTACTACATTACACCATACATTACTACATTACACCATACGTTACCACATTACACCATGCATTACTACATTACACCATACGTTACTACCTTACTACTTTACACCATACATTACTACATTACACCATACATTACTACATTACACCATAAATTACCACATTACTACATTACACCATACGTTACCACATTACACTCATACATTACTACAATACACCATACGTTACTACATTACTACGTTACTACATTACACCATACATTACTACATTACACCATAAATTACCACATTGCTACATTGCACCATACGTTACCACATTACACTCATACATTACTACAATACACCATACGTTACTACATTACTACGTTACTACATTACACCATGCATTACTACATTACACCATACATTACTACATTACACCAAACATTACTACAATACACCATACATTACTACATTACACCATACGTTACCACATTACACCATGCATTACTACATTACACCATACATTACCACATTACACTAAACATTACTACATTACACTCATACATTACTACATTACTATTCTCTTCGTCGGTTTCCACGTCATCTCCCGACGTCCTCAGACACGGATGGACGTCGAATACTGACTTGTATCATGGGTGACCTGCCTGGCCCATTCACCCTGTCACATGGCATTCACACTGATGCAAGTCCACGATTGGCTGGCTGGTGAAAGTCATAATGAACCAGCAGCCAGTGCCATATCAGAGCATGACGGATTGATGAGCCTAATGTGCAGTGGGATTTTAACTTGGGAGATGACATTTTTCATTGCTTTAATAGACCATCGAGGATTTGCTGCTAAATCTTAGCCTCAGTCTCATGATTTATCATGCTCTATGATGTGAATTTCTGTGTAATTTCAATGTCCTGGTTTCATTGTGATAGAAAGGTGTGACAGTCTGTCCTTTCCCCCCGTGCTGTTTAACATAGTGATTGGTGTTGAGACACTCTGTGATACTACGTTAATGAGAAAACCACTAAACCACTATAGATGCGTATTGAGATGCACTGTATCTAGACGTGCACTGCAAGACTGCAAAGGCCTATTTAACACAGAAGTTCATTTTAGAAGCATGTGTGTGTGTGTGTGTGTGCGTGTGTGTTGCCCTACTCCCTTTCTCCTGGTCTAATATCATGGTTGTGTGGTTCCCTGCCTGTCTGACAGCCAGAATGGCTTGTTTATAGCCAGATGAATTGTTTTTATGGCTGTGTTCTCCCTGTGATCGGCGCTGGGTTTTTTTAATGAACACTCACGGCCCTGCTTTTTAGAGTGTGTGGTCACGGTCGCTAGCGGCAGCTGGCCCTGCCGCTAGTGGCCGAGGCTAGCGGTATTAGCTGAGGGCCGTAACTGGACCGTGAATTTCTCCACGGGGGGGGGGGGGGGGGGGACTACGCAAAGTGTTACAGAAGAGTTATGGAAGCGTAATATATTAGTGGGTTTCCATTAAAAGTAACTCTCATTGTTAGGGAGGAGGGACAAAGAGAGGAAAATGGACAAGAGAGAAGAGAGAAGGAAGACAAATGACAGGAAGAGAGGGATTGCTGGAGATAACACAAAAAAGAAGGAAATGGAAGTGGGAACTAGGCTTCAAGCTTTATCACCTTGAAAACAGTTTCTCCTCTAATCAACACCCTCCCCCCCCCTCTCTGTCTCTCTCTCTCCTTCCTTGGTCGGTCTCTAAGTATACATCACTGATTCCCATTTTCCCTGTCCCCAGTCTCTGTCATTTATCAGGGCTGGAGGGTTCTCTCTTCGAATGGCTTTCTACTTCATTACGCCTACAGCAGGGACATACCAGACCACCAGCCCTACCTCACTGCCAGATAGCTGTGTGTGTGTGTGTGTGTGTGTGTGTGTGTGTGTGTGTGTGTGTGTGTGTGTGTGTGTGTGTGTGTGTGGGTGTGTGTGTGTGGGTGTGTGTGGGTGTGTGTGTGTGTGCGCGCGCGCGATGGTTTACTGAACCCCAGGCCTAAGTTCACACACGTCAACTCCTAATGATCTCCACACTCCACTATGACGTGAACCTGTCACCATCCTGTTTAACCACACTCCATAGGAATGACAATATGGCCTTATTAACTAGCTAACAAAGCAACTCTCGTCTCCAGGTGGCTGTAAAGTTCAATTAAGATACTTAATGGCTGTATATATGTATAGTTAGGCTCTGGTCTCATAGCTGTGGAATCGTTAACACTGCAGACACAAACACCACAGGTTGTATTGAAGACGGCTGTAAAACAGGTTTGCACGCGCGCACACACACACACACACACACACACACACACACACACACCCACCATGCAGCTGTACATGTATAAGGGCTTCTTACGGCATGTTAATGGCTGGTTTTATAGCTGATATTATTGCACACTAGAGGGGGTTAAAACACATGAATTACTCCAGGACAGGCTGTAGAATAGAGGGTGCTGTGCCATAGACTATAATATACTGTAGTAGAATGGCTCCTTCTCTATTCTCTCTGGACAGTAACCTTCTAGAGAAGGACTTGCACTGTTAGCGGTTTCAACAAAACTCCTTCAGAACGTCAGACCTTCCTTTATGTCCTGATTTTAAAATGCCTCCTTAGTTTACATCTTCTCCCAGGTTGAGGCTCGTTATCAGGCTGTAGGAAACAGGTTGGTATAGGGGCTGCTGGATTCAATGCTCCACCTCTTCCCTGGAAGCTCCATTGACAGGTTTATATGATCTCAGCAAAGTAACACAGCTCTCTCTCTCTCATTAGACTATGCCAGTGTTGGCTTTCAGCCTGCTGCATCTCACTGGCATGACACAGATGCTCGCTCTGTCGCCTGGGCAACAAGGGACCTCTGGATTGTGTGTGTCAGGGGTCTGATGGAGAGCAGAGCGGGCATATGCCAGCCTGTAGGGAACAGCAGCTGTGGAGAGGAGAGTAAGGTACCAGGGGGAACAGGGGGAGAGATGCCAGGTCCCTGATGTCTGCTGGGGTTAGTTAGGAATGGCCTCCCTGCGGGACTGTGGAGTCAACTATTCACACTCTCTTTATAATACCATTATATATCCATTACCGACCTCTGACCTCCACAATCTCTAATGTTACTTTAACATTGTCTAGTGTTACCCTGCCCTATAAAGTGTGTATCCTTCATACTAAATGTGGGGATTACGCCTGCTCCATTTCCTTCCTATCAGTATGCAGGTCTTCCTCTCTCTGTCTCCTCTCCTTTCCACCATTACACTGGCTGTCATTAGCCTAGCCCACAGAGCGGAGATTGTGTATGTGTGTGCGTGCGTGCGTGTGTGTGTGTGTGTGTGTGTGCGTGCGTGCGTGCGTGTGTGTGTGTGAGAGAGCTCAGTCGGCCAACCTGCTCCATAGCAGGGTCATTCAGGGACAGACAGCCCAGACACACAACCTCGTCCTGCTCCACGCACACACACACACACACACACACACACACACACACACACACACACACACACACACACACACACACACACACACACACACACACACACACACACAGGCTCCCTCCCAGAGTCAGTGTGCTGCCAGGCTGTGTCCCTGTGGTAGAGGAGAGTGATGGCCGATGTGACAGAGATGGCAGAGATTGCGCCGGCTTGCTCTGCAGCCTAGGGGCCCCTCAGGGAGGAATGACTGGTAGAGGCTGCTTCAGGGCTGTGTGTGTGTGTGTGTGTGTGTGTGTGTGTGTGTGTGTGTGTGTGTGTGTGTGTGTGTGTGTGTGTGTGTGTGTGTGTGCGTGGGTGCGTGCGTGCGTGCGTGCATGCGTGCGTGCGTGTGTGTGTGTGTGTGTGTGTGTGTGTGTGAGTGTGTGTGTGTGTGTGTGTGTGAGAGAGAGAGAGGTTGCATCAACGTGTGTGTTGGAGTTGAATGGGATGGCAGATGGTCTGCTGAATATTGTTTAAACCTGTGTGTAACGTTTCAGGACACGACAGGATTTGGCTCAGAGGTGATTCAGCCTGCTCACTTTATCTGTCTGAGTGTCTGTCTATCTGTGCAGCTGTCACTGTCTTGCCGTTGTGTGAGTGTGTTTACCCAGTGTTTACTGTGGGCCTGAGTGTCCGTGTGGTTCCCTGGTGGCTGGATGCTGGAGTTAGTTGAGTTCATTAGGAAAGCAAACACTGCCGATTAAGGTGCGGTTTTCCGCTTCTGGGCCGGTAGATGGACGAGCTGGGATCTGCTGCCAACATACGTCAAGAAGTTCATCAAGTATTAAAGAGAGAGACGAGATGGGAGGGAGGGATATGGTAGGAAGACAAGGAGAGGGGGTAGAAACAATGAGAAAGAGGGGAGAAGGATTGAAAGATGGAGTAAGAGCGAGTGAGTTGGGAGACAGGATGGGGAAAGGAAGAGAGATGGATAAAGGAGATAAGGTCAGGCTTGGTAGAGGAGGAGGAGTAGAGAGAAAGTGAGAGAGTGTCTTTTCGTCCCAGTGCAATGAGTTGAATGGTTTCTGTCTGTCTGTTTGCTTGTTCATTTCAGAGACCTCTGTCTCATCAGAACTTAGCACACACTCTTTCTTCCTCCCCCTCTTGCCTTTCCAATCTCTCTTCCTCTCTCTTCTCGCTCTCCTCTTGATCTCCCTCTTACCTATTTTGCTCAATTTCCTTCCTTCGTTCCTTACTTGCTTCCTTCTTCCTTGCCAGAGAAGGGAGAGGAGAGTTTAGGAGTGAATGAAAGTAGTGTTATATGGGGGGAGGAGAAGAGACGAGAGGAGGAGGAGAGGGGAGGAGAGGATAGAGAAGAGGAGAGAGG
>NC_092170.1:14314837-14419837 GCF_045791955.1 Oncorhynchus clarkii lewisi
GAAGGAGATGAGAAAAATAGGGTTTATTTTCTGTACAGTATGGCTGTCTGAGAGATTGTTGTTGTAATCCCTTTCCATTTCCGTCTCTCTCTCTCTCTCTCCTTCTCTCTCTCTCTCCTCTCTCTTTCACTCTCTCATAGGGTGAACTGAAGAGCCTCCAGACTGGCTTAAAGCATATCAATGATGAAAGCATTCAGCTGCAGAGGTACTGTAGGTTGGCACACATACACACATGTGCACTGTAAAACTCAATTTCCCAGCAGTGGGGACCAGGGCATCTCTGTGTAATTACTGATAACCCCGACACTGGCACTGGAAAGATTAGAACTCAGCTCTGTGTACTTGTAGTTATTACACTCTCTCACCCCCCCCCCCCCTCTCTCTCTTTCCTCCTCCCTACACTTCTCTATCTCCCTCTCAGTCACCAGCTGACTACAGACCTTGAGAACAACTTCAACATGCCCCCACTGGAGACCAAAGTGTTGATGTGAGTTGGTGTGTGTGTGTGTGTGTGTGTGTGTGTGTGTGTGTGTGTGTGTGTGTGTGTGTGTGTGTGTGTGTGTGTGTGTGTGTGTGTGTGTGTGTGCGAGCGTGTGTGTGTGAACGTGTGTGTGAACGTGTGTGTTTCACTCTTGGCTATGTGTGTATGTTTTTTAGTATCCAGCGTGCCTGGCGTGACTTCCTCCAGAGACAGGAAGTGATGGAGAAGAGGAGCCCCTCCCCTCCCTCCCTCTCCTCCTTTGACAAGATGAGCACGTCCATCAGCATGACCACTCTATCAGATGGCATCACCCCTGTAAGTCCCACCCATCTTTGCACTGAATACCGCTGGTGAACTGTCTATGTCATTGTGTGGGACTTACTTTTTACTGAAGCAAACAAATGGTGTGGGTCAGATGGAATCTACAAGATATATTTTCAATACTAGCCCTATTGATGTGGTGTGCCGGTATATTGCATGTCTTGTCCAGCAGAGGGCGGTGTCCCTCTGCTCATTCCTCCCTGCCAGATGCAGGCTCACTCACAGGCACTTGAGGGAGGGATCAGCTGGGTAAATAATAAGATGATCACGTCCATAGACCCTCAACTCATCCAGCTGGATGGCGAGTGAGAGAGGTACTCTTAAGTGTCAATGTATTGTCATAGTAATCTCCAAGTCATCGTCTAGGTTAAGCGTCAGGTCAAGCTGTTGGCTTCAAGGTGCCCACTCAATGCTGCAGAGAGAAATAGGATTATGATTCTGGGGTAAACTATACTGAACAATAATATAAACGCGTATAAACATGTAAAATATTGGTCCCAAGTTTCATGAGCTGAAATAAAAGATACCAGAAATGTTCCAAACGCTCAAAAAGCTTATTTCTCTAAAACTTTACATCCCTGTTAATGAGCATTTCTCATTTGCCAAGAAAACCCATCCACCTGACAGGTGTGGCATATCAATAAGCTGATTAAACGGTATGATCATTACACAGGTGCACCTTGTGCTGGGGACAATAAACGTTTTTGTCACACAACACAATCCCACAGACGAGAGAGCGTGCAATTAGCATGCTAACTGCAGGAATGTCCACCAGAGCTGTTGCCAGAAAACTGAATGTTAATTTCTCTACCATAAGCCGACCTCCAACATCGTTTTAGTGAATTTGGCAGTATGTCCAACCGGTCTCACAACCGCAGACAACATGTAACCACGCCAACCCAGGACCTGCACAAACTGTCAGAAACCGCCCCAGGGAAGCTCAAGTGTGTTCTTCACGGATGAATCCTGGTTTCAACTGTTCCAGGCAGATGGCAGCCAGCTTGTATGGCGTCGTGTGGGCGAGCGGTTTGCTGATGTCATAGTTGTGAATAGAGTGCCCCATGGTGGTGGTGAAGTTATGGTATGGGCAGACATAAACTATGGACAATGAACACAATTGCATATTATCAATGGCAATTTGGATTCACAGAGATACCGTGACGATATCCTGAGGCTCATTGTCGTTGTTTTTTTTAAGGAATCTGTGACCAACAGATGCATATCTGTATTCCCAGTCATGAGAGATCTATAGATTAGGGCCTAATGAATGTATTTATGTTGACGGATTTCCTCATATGCTGATGTTCCTACTCGAATAACTCCTTTCTCTCTCATTCTGTCTGTCCTCTTTCATAGTGCTGTGAGAAAGACAGGCTAACCGTTCCTCACATATTATTTCATGGCTTTATTTTCCTGATGTATCACACGAATGTCACTTCTCTATTCTATTGTCTCTTCCTGTAACATCTCTCCTTTAACACCCCTCCTGTAACTCCCCTCCTGTAACACCCCTCCTGTAACATCCCTCCTGTCCCTCCTGTAACATCCCTCCTGTAACTCCCCTCCTGTAACATCTCTCCTTTAACATCCCTCCTGTAACATCCCTCCTGTAACATCCCTCCTGTAACTCCCCTCCTGTAACATCTCTCCTTTAACATCCCTCCTGTAACTCCCCTCCTGTAACTCCCTTCCTGTAACATCCCTCCTGTAACATCCCTCCTTTATTGTGATGCAGTGGTGAAAGGGACAGTGCTGCCCTGTTGGAATTTTTAATGGGTCCGTTTCTGTCGACCCAGCGATATGTTCCACGTTCCCTCCAGGGCCGGTTTGCACACACACACACACACACACACACACACACACACACACACACACACACACACACACACACACACACACACACACACACACACACACACACACACACACACACACACACACAGACAGAGAGAAGAAGAAGTCATATTTTCATGGGACACAGTGACTGGGTGCTGGGTGGCCGTTTCCATCCACACTGATTGAATTTGTAACCTTTGTGCCAGTGATATCAGTCTCTGCCAAAAGCCTGCATGTGTCTGTCAATGTGGGACCACCGCACTCGGTGGAGTGTGTGTGTGTGTGTGTGTGTGTGTGTGTGTGTGTGTGTGTGTGTGTGTGTGTGTGTGTGTGTGTGTGTGCTTCCTTATTTGTAAGTAGTTCACTGGAACGTTCCATCTCTATCTCCTTGAGTCTGTACAAAGTGAAAGGTTTGTGATGTACTAAAGGTTAGGGTTGTATAGTTATGTGTCTTAGAATTCATTCAGATATACTGCAGAGTCACTATAGTGACACAATGAAATACCGCATTAGAAGTTCTCCTACTGTATTTTGCAATTTATGACCAAATAACTCCTGCAGTGTTGCCCATTTCCTTTCCAAGGCAAGAGGTAGAAATTATAGTTTTCATTAAATGAGAACATAACAAAACTCTGGCTTTTATGCCCCTATATCAATCAGCAGCCGTCTGTTTTTATTTATTTATACTGCGTCAAAACACAGCCCGCAGCTCAAACACACCCACATACACACACACACACACACACACACACACACACACACACACACACACACACACACACACACACACACACACAGGCTGTTTGTTGGAATGGGAGATTTAGTAGTAGCCGGTAATGTTGGAGGTTTGACTAAATGCTAGAACATTGCTAGTTAACTGTTCTGGAGTAGAAACATGATCATTGAATATAATAGACAGTAAGGAATAGACAGTAATCGATTCTGAAATATGACTTTTTTCTGCCAAGGACTATCAGAGCTCTGGCTGTCACTGTCCACTGGGTGCTGCTCTGTGAGGAGGTGCAGTTACAGAGACTGGCCACTAGAGGAAAGTGTTGCACCACAGTAGCTCCTCATGCTATGGACAGAACTGATATACTGTAGAAGCTAAGTCCTCTGATGGTATGGACTAGACACTAGAGTATCCTAAAATCAGATAATAGATTACGGACATCTTTATTAAGAACCTGCAACAAGTTTGAGTTTGTGAGTGCATATGTAATGTAGGTATGTGCTAGGTTGTGAGTTGTGTGTGTGGGCTGGTGTCTGGTGCCTGGTGGTGAAGGGCACATGGGACATGCCAGTCCATCTGCCCTGCTGAAGTGCAGTGGGACTGGGCTAGAGCAGAGCATCACTGGTCCTCTTACCACCAGCTGCCATGGTTATCCCTCTCCTCCCTGTCGATCACTCCCTCCTCCCCTCCCTCCATCTGCTCTCTCCTCACCCTCTCTTTCCAAAGTCCAACCTCACTTCCTTTCACTCATCCCCTATTCCCCTAATACATGTGTGTGTGTGCATGCGTGTGTGGGTGGGTGTGTGCATGTTTGTGTGCGTGCAGCTGCAGTACACAGCAGGTGAACGGATCCAGCAGTGTTATTATTTCGCTCTATATTTAGCAGGTAGTGTTGTGCATGGAGGAGAGAAGAGGAGAAAAACACAGAGCTCCACAGAGAGCTGGTTACCATAGAAATGAATTAAGATCTTGTACCAGCAAATAGCCTCTTTTTCACTGTTCATGGTAAACACAGACATAGAGATGTTTAGGCTCTGGCTAAACAGTGTTCCTGCCACTGTTTTATTCAATGGAATTAGCAGCCCATTGTGACATCATCATCGACAGACAGCATATTCCATTCATAGTTCTCCCAGCGATTCAGGTGAAGGTCAAGTCATACACATTATGGAGAACAGAGCTCCAGCCATCACAGCCAACATTGGTTCCTTGTCTTCTTTTGTCAACTTGTTATTGTTTTGCCTTGGCAGCAATGTATATTTTGTAGAATAGGCATGGCCTATTATCCAGGCAAAAACACAGTAGAAAATACCTCACTTTATGACATCGTTGATGGATGGTGATGGATGGATGTGGGTTTTCTCTGTCTTGTTGTCCATTTTACAAAACCCCCCAGGCTCTGTTTGGTCCCTAGACTCATATTTACTGTAAATGATCATCATAGTTGACCTTTGTGTCTTACATAGTAGTTGATCATCCTCTACGGCTTTGGCCTATCCATGTAACAACATGGAGGACTAGGATGAGGTCAGGCATTATATTTCAAATGTTGCCTTAAAATGTTTGAATTTATGATTAACTTTGAAATATGTAGATTTGGGGAACAATTTTATTTTTTAGCCCTGCATTGCTGTTTCCATTAATGATACAAAGCCCCAAAGCCCCACTCCCTCTGTGCTGATAAAACAGAATACCACCTAATACATCAATGGTTGTGTATGGTAAGTATGCTAATACAACATAAGGTTGTACTAATTGTGACACGCCTGCCAGTCCTTGATTGACAGAATCATTAGTGGCCTTTTCACCTTTCAGCACTCAGGAACAATAAAACATTTTTTTTACACCAAATACTAAAATACACATATGAACAACAACTTACAGACGAACACAAAAAACGACTACATCTCATCTGCCCAGACCCGCATGTTCACCCCCCCCCCCCCCCCCCCCCCCTAGTGCCTGCATGTTCACCCCCCCCCCCCTCCCTAGTGCCTGCATGTTCACACCCCCCTCCCTAGTGCCTGCATGTTCACCCCCCCCCTCCCTAGTGCCTGCATGTTCACCCCCCCCCCTCCCTAGTGCCTGCATGTTCACACCCCCCTCCCTAGTGCCTGCATGTTCACACCCCCTCCCTAGTGCCTGCATCTTCACACCCCCTCCCTAGTGCCTGCATGTTCACACCCCCTCCCTAGTGCCTGCATGTTCACACCCCCTCCCTAGTGCCTGCATGTTCACACCCCCCTCCCTAGTGCCTGCATGTTCACACCCCCTCCCTAGTGCCTGCATGTTCACACCCCCCTCCCTAGTGCCTGCATGTTCACCCCCCCCCTCCCTAGTGCCTGCATGTTCACACCCCCCTCCCTAGTGCCTGCATGTTCACACACCCCTCCCTAGTGCCTGCATGTTCACCCCCCCTCCCTAGTGCCTGCATGTTCACACCCCCCCCCCCCCCCCCCCCCTAGTGCCTGCATGTTCACACCCCCTCCCTAGTGCCTGCATGTTTACACCCCCTCCCTAGTGCCTGCATGTTCACACCCCCCCCCCCCCCCCCTAGTGCCTGCATGTTCACACCCCCTCCCTAGTGCCTGCATGTTCACACCCCCTCCCTAGTGCCTGCATTATGGTTTGCCACAAGGCCTGTTTTTCTCCGTCACCCAGGCTATTTCAATATTTCAATAATAAATCATTTGATTTTTCCATTGTGTTAATGAAGGCCGTTTGATTTAATTCCAAGTTTTACATTTTTAGTATACTTTTTTCAGGAACAATCTAACCCCAGAAATATAATTTATAGAACAGACAACCATTTCTATTCCATTTCCATTCCATTTGAATCACAGCAGCAGAATGACTGAATTAATATCTATAATGTTGATTACTGCTCTATACATGAAAGCACTGTGGTCTCTGGTCTGTCTGTGTGGCTTTTTGTCTCTGGCTGTGTGAAGGATGTGTGTTCTCATGACCCCAGTGTAATGGGAGAGGGACAGACAGGTCTGTCTCTGCTAATCACCTACCGCATACAGCTATGACACACACATTGTCCCTCTTTGGATTGGTCATACACCCTGAGGTGTGTAATACAGTATGTCCTGTATAATGTGTCATTTCAGTGGCAGATTGTGTGTTACATGCTCTGGTATGAATGAGCCCTACAGTACGTTCCATCCTTCCACTGTGTGACATCGAATCTCAGTGTAATGCCTTTCTAATACCACAAGGGGTCGCTGTTTTGCTGTGGTGGTTCCCATGCAGGATATAGTCCTGTTCGAATACTTTGAACATGTATCCGTCTTTCCTTCCATCCTTCCTTCCTTCCTTGAAGTATTCACAGATATGTGTTACTGTAGCTGAGCAGACCTCTCTCCTTCCTCCCTTTCTCTCTCTCTGTTTCTGATAAGGCCAGGTAAGAGGCCTCTCCATTCAACAGGCCAGATAATTACCCATTATCAGTCATTTGCTAATTAAAGGAATGAAGAGAACACTTCTTTATTTTCCTTTTTTTCATCTCCCTCCACTTCTATCTGCCCACAATACTACTGCTTGCTCTCCCCCTCTCCTCGTCTCTCTCTCTCCCCTTCTCTCTCTCTCTCCATCTCTCCCCTTCTCTCTCTCTCTCTCTCTCCCTCTCCCCTTCTCTCTCTCTCTCTCTCTCTCTCCACCTCTCCCCTTCTCTCTCTCTCTCCCCCTCTCCCCTTCTCTCTCTCTCTCTCTCTCCCTCTCCCCTTCTCTCTCTCTCTCTCTCTCTCTCCACCTCTCCCCTTCTCTCTCTCCACCTCTCCCCTTCTCTCTCTCTCTCCATCTCTCCCCTTCTCTCTCTCTCTCTCTCTCTCCCTCTCCCCTTCTCTCTCTCTCTCCCCCTCTCTCTCTCTCTCTCCCCCCCCTCTCTCTCTCTATCTCTCTCTCCTCCCCTCTCTCTCTCTCTCTCCCACCCTCTCTCTCTCTTTCTCTCTCTCTCTCCCCTTCTCTCTCTCTCCCCCTCTCCCCTTCTCTCTCTCTCCCCCTCTCCCCTTCTCTCTCTCTCTCCCCCTCTCCCCTTCTCTCTCTCTCTCTCTCTCTGTCTCTCCCCCTCTCCCCTTCTCTCTCTCTCTCCCTATCCCCTTCTCTCTCTCTCTCTCCCCCTCTCCCCTTCTCTCTCTCTCTCTCTCCACCTCTTATTCTCCTTTTCTCTTTGAGCCTTTTAATGCCACTTGGATAAAATATTTAGATGTTTCAGGATTGCGTCAGCATTCTGAATAAGGTGCTGGGTTTTTCCATTTCTTTCCCTCCCCTCTCCACCCCCCCAACCCCCCTCTCTCTGTGTTAACTGTACAGACCCAGAGGTCTCTCTCTGTCTTCAGACCCCAACCACGTGATCTTCAGCAATCCCACTTTACCCAGCAACAAGGCCTAATGGATCATTAATGTCTGATTGAGGACCGGTGTATATAAAGAATAGCAGGTTGATGCAATTATGAATAGCCCCTTCTCTGTTATTTATTCATCTGGGTTTAAATGAGGTCGTCAAGGCAAAATGAACCGCACGAGCTGCAACTGAGGAGTGTCGCATTCCAGCATTGTTTCCAGAATGCTGCGTGATAGTTTTTGGTTTGTGTGGTTAAATATTGGGTAAGGAGATGGTTGTCTCTAAGATGAAGACTGATCTCTGGGGAAGTAAGTTATGCTGATCACTGATACCCATACTGCTGAATGATCACCAGTCCTATATAGGAAAAGCTCTCCATGGTTGGAACACTATGATAAAACCATCATCATAAAACCTCCAGTCTGTCTGTCTGATATCCACTCACTGGACTCAGCAGACAGGAAGTCTGGAGACAATGGACAGGATATGAGGGTGAATATGGTCTATCAGAGACCTGTAGCCACTATAGCCCTTGTACGACTTATTCACAAGATCTCATAGTTTCTCTTCAGAATTCGACGTATTATGGATGAATGTCTATTTCTGATGTGTTCGTTCCGTGTGGTTACATGGTTAAAACAGACACAACTCAAAGGGTTAAGTTTAGGTATTCATTCAGAGTGGTTAAAGTTAAAGCTATGGTTTGCGGAAGTCTTCAAAATAAATAATAATGAAATAATGAAAAATTGAGGTGCTATTTCCATCGGTATTCACAGTAATGTCTGGGTTTACCATCAGTATTCAAAGTAATGTCAGGGTTTACCATCAGTATTCACAGTAAGGGTAGCCTAGTGGTTAGAGCGTTGGACTAGTAACCGGAAGGTTGCGAGTTCAAACCCCCGAGCTGACAAGGTACAAATCTGTCGTTCTGCCCCTGAACAGGCAGTTCACTGTTCCTAGGCCGTCATTGAAAATAATTATTCACAGTCATGTCAGGGTTTATTCACAGTAATGTCAGGGTTTATTCACAGTATTCACAGTAATGTCAGGGTTTACCATCAGTATTCACAGTAATGTCAGGGTTTACCATCAGTATTCACAGTAATGTCTGGGTTTACCATTAGTATTCACAGTAATGTCAGGGTTTATTCACAGTAATGTCAGGGTTTACCATCAGTATTCACAGTAATGTCAGGGTTTACCATCAGTATTCACAGTAATGTCTGGGTTTACCATTAGTATTCACAGTAATGTCAGGGTTTATTCACAGTAATGTCTGGGTTTACCATTAGTATTCACAGTCATGTCAGGGTTTATTCACAGTAATGTCAGGGTTTATTCACAGTATTCACAGTAATGTCAGGGTTTACCATCAGTATTCACAGTCATGTCTGGGTTTACCATCAGTATTCACAGTAATGTCTGGGTTTACCATCAGTATTCACAGTAATGTCAAGGTTTACCATCAGTATTCACAGTAATGTCAGGGTTTACCATCAGTATTCACAGTAATGTCAGAGTTTACCATCAGTATTCACAGTAATGTCTGAGTTTACCATCAGTATTCACAGTAATGTCACAGTTCATAGTAAAGTGCAGTGGTCTAAGCAGCGTGCTGTGGCAAGCAGCATCACGAGTTCGCTCCCAGTGCTAGCTAATTATTGTTATTTTTTCTGGTAAGTGCAAGAAGACATGTAATCAAAGTCTTCAGGACCTTTTCAAACATCCAAAATCTCAGTGTGTTTCTAGTGATCAGTCTGGACTTATTAGGGAGTAATGTATGAAAATGAGTAGGAGTGTATAGGTGGGTGAAGGGAAGGTGTTGTCTAGCTGTGTGAAGGTAACAGCTCACTGAAATGAGCCATGCCTTCCTGTGCTCCTTTTAACCATCGCTCACTGGCAACAATGTTTTATTAACAGGAGAAAGAGCAGTGATGTTCACAGTAATAGAGGGGAAACACACACACTGAGGAGAAAGAACGAGGAAAGGGGAAATTGCATCTCCTTATTAAATTTGCAACTTAGAATAAGTAATGCACCTGTCATCCGTGTGTGTGTGTGTGTGTGTGTGTGTGTGTGTGTGTGTGTGTGTGTGTGTGTGTGTGTGTGTGTGTGTGTGTGTGTGTGTGTGTGTGTGTGTGTGTGAGTGCAATTTCCTTGGGTAGAGAGCAGAGGAATAGCCTGCAGCTCTGTATGCGTGCAGCCTAATTTCCCCCATAATCCACCCCTCCCATTATCTGCATAATCATTATTCTCCGTGGATTCTACATTAAGGAGAGAGGGAAGAGAGCAATGGAGGGAAGAGATGGAGAGGGAAAAGGGGAGGATGAAGCTTCACTCTCGTTTAAATGTCAGAGACCATTCATGCTCCGCTGCATTTTGAATTATTTACGTTGTCGCTGTGTGTAGGTGTAGAATGTGTGTTTGTTCTAACTATCCTTCTCTTTATCCTCTCTCTCTCTCTCTCTCTCTCTATGTCCCCTGCCACATCATCGCTTCCTCATTTATTATGTCTTTTTGAAGAGCTAGCCACAGTAAATGAGCTTATTGAACTCTGAACATTTTATCTGTCCTCTGACCAAACCAACCAGCCTGACTGATAGCAGTAGCTGGTGAGCCGTGGGAAAACCTGACTGACAGAATGTGGAGTGGGAGAGCTGATTGGACGTGTGTGTTCTGTCACCGTGGCCTTGTTCGCATAAAGCTCTGATTCTGTTTTACTACTGAACACGCAGTCTATCGCTGTAACGCGAGAGAGAGAGAGAGAGAGAGAGAGAGTGAGAGAGAGAGAGAGAGAGTGAGAGAGAGAGAGAGAGAGAGAGAGAGAGAGGGAGAGAGAGAGAGGGAATTTGGTTTTGCGGTTTATTGCTTCGGCATTTGTAGACTCCAGAAGTCCCAGTAAGCGAAGAGGAAAAATGAAGACAGCGTATCTAACAGAGGGGAGATAAAAAGAGGAGAAAGAGCTCATTCTCATTTCATTCAGAGTGGTCTGGTCTCCGGAGGATGATTAAATGATTTCTGATTAATGAAAAGATGGAGCAGACTTGCCTCGCTGTTCCTGTCTTCCTCTGCTCTCTAAAACACAGCAAGGCCCGACAGAATCCATTTTCAAAATGACATCTTGGAGGGAGAAATGATTTGAAAGTAGATGAAACACAAACATTCTCTCTCTCTCTCTCTCCCTCTCTCTCCCTCTCTCTCTCTCTCTCTCTCTCTCGCTCTCTCTCTATATATACAGTGCCTTGCGAAAGTATTCGCCCCCCTTGAACTTTGCGACCTTTTGTCACATTTCAGGCTTCAAACATAAAGATATAAAACTGTATTTTTTTGTGAAGAATCAACAACAAGTGGGACACAATCATGAAGTGGAACGACATTTATTGGATATTTCAAACTTTTTTAACAAATCAAAAACTGAAAAATTGGGTGTGCAAAATTATTCAGCCCCCTTAAGTTAATACTTTGTAGCGCCACCTTTTGCTGCGATTACAGCTGTAAGTCGCTTGGGGTATGTCTCTATCAGTTTTGCACATCGAGAGACTGAAATGTTTTCCCATTCCTCCTTGCAAAACAGCTCGAGCTCAGTGAGGTTGGATGGAGAGCATTTGTGAACAGCAGTTTTCAGTTCTTTCCACAGATTCTCGATTGGATTCAGGTCTGGACTTTGACTTGGCCATTCTAACACCTGGATATGTTTATTTTTGAACCATTCCATTGTAGATTTTGCTTTATGTTTTGGATCATTGTCTTGTTGGAAGACAAATCTCCGTCCCAGTATCAGGTCTTTTGCAGACTCCATCAGGTTTTCTTCCAGAATGGTCCTGTATTTGGCTCCATCCATCTTCCCATCAATTTTAACCATCTTCCCTGTCCCTGCTGAAGAAAAGCAGGCCCAAACCATGATGCTGCCACCACCATGTTTGACAGTGGGGATGGTGTGTTCAGCTGTGTTGCTTTTACGCCAAACATAACGTTTTGCATTGTTGCCAAAAAGTTCAATTTTGGTTTCATCTGACCAGAGCACCTTCTTCCACATGTTTGGTGTGTCTCCCAGGTGGCTTGTGGCAAACTTTAAACGACACTTTTTATGGATATCTTTAAGAAATGGCTTTCTTCTTGCCACTCTTCCATAAAGGCCAGATTTGTGCAATATACAACTGATTGTTGTCCTATGGACAGAGTCTCCCACCTCAGCTGTAGATCTCTGCAGTTCATCCAGAGTGATCATGGGCCTCTTGGCTGCATCTCTGATCAGTCTTCTTCTTGTATGAGCTGAAAGTTTAGAGGGACGGCCAGGTCTTGGTAGATTTGCAGTGGTCTGATACTCCTTCCATTTCAATATTATCGCTTGCACAATGCTCCTTGGGATGTTTAAAGCTTGGGAAATCTTTTTGTATCCAAATCCGGCTTTAAACTTCTTCACAACAGTATCTCGGACCTGCCTGGTGTGTTCCTTGTTCTTCATGATGCTCTCTGCGCTTTTAACAGACCTCTGAGACTATCACAGTGCAGGTGCATTTATACGGAGACTTGATTACACACAGGTGGATTGTATTTATCATCATTAGTCATTTAGGTCAACATTGGATCATTCAGAGATCCTCACTGAACTTCTGGAGAGAGTTTGCTGTACTGAAAGTAAAGGGGCTGAATAATTTTGCACACCCAATTTTTCAGTTTTTGATTTGTTAAAAAAGTTTGAAATATCCAATAAATGTCGTTCCACTTCATGATTGTGTCCCACTTGTTGTTGATTCTTCAGAAAAAAATACAGTTTTATATCTTTATGTTTGAAGCCTGAAATGTGGCAAAAGGTCGCAAAGTTCAAGGGGGCCGAATACTTTCGCAAGGCACTGTATATATATATCCCCCCCCCCCTCTCTCTCTCTCTTTCTCTCTCTCTCCATAACCCTCCATAACCCTCCATAACCCTCCATAACCCTCTCCATAACCCTTATCCTAATCCTAAACTTATCCCTTATCCTAACCCTTATTCTAAACCTTACCCTAGCCTTAAATGTAATATTAGCAAGCAGTTTCTTATCAACATATAGTCAGTTGCTTATCAGTAGATAGTTTGTTGATAGTAGGACCGTCTGTAGAGGATATACAGATGGATATTCGGGACCATCCAAATAAAGTGTGACCGAAGCACTTTGCAGGGGAGCAGATAGTACTTAATAAAGCAAATACATGACCTTTTCTTATAGTACACGGTCACAACCTTCATACAAGTCTCACCATTGACCTTTCAAATTTGGGAGAACGAAAGTTCCCATTGGTCTAGCAATGAATATATTGAAAAGATATTGAATTGAATAGTTTCTTTCCCGGCACAATTGTGACGTATTAGATTGTCATATTATTCACTGAATATACTAGTTTATGACATGCAGTCGTGTTGGCTCTGTCTGACTGAGTAGAGCTATAGGCACAAGCCACACGGCTGAGGGAGAGTTATACCTTCTCAGCTGCTGCTTAAAAGCCTCTGTCCCTGAAAGAGAGGGAGGGGGGAATAAAGAGAGGGAGGGAGGGGGACCATGTAGTGTGTAGCTTCTTTACGCCTCATTGGCCCAGTAAACTGATATTGGCTGTGCACTCTTTAACATCACAACAATCACATCAACATCTCTGGGGCCCCACCGCAATTACCATCATCAGCTATAACTCTGCCCTTGTTATTCAGCCCGTGACTGTATTTGCAATTTAAATCATGTTTTCGACCCCCTAACTGTTTTTGCATTAGTGAGAGAGAGACAGAGAGAGCGAGAGAGAGATAGAGGGGGCAGTAGGGAGAGAGAGAGAGAGAGGGGGCAGTAGAGAGAGAGAGAGAGAGAGAGAGAGAGAGAGAGGGCAGTAGGGAGAGAGAGAGAGAGAGAGGGCAGTAGGGAGAGAGAGAGAGGGCAGTAGGGAGAGAGAGAGAGAGAGAGCAGTAGGGAGAGAGAGAGAGAGGGCAGTAGGGAGAGAGAGAGAGAGAGAGAGGGGGCAGTAGAGAGAGAGAGAGAGAGAGAGAGAGAGAGAGAGAGAGGGCAGTAGGGAGAGAGAGAGAGAGAGAGAGAGAGAGAGAGAGATGTGGGGCAGTAGGGAGAGAGAGAGAGAGAGGGCAGTAGAGAGAGAGAGAGGGCAGTAGGGAGAGAGAGAGAGAGAGAGAGAGAGAGAGGGCAGTAGGGAGAGAGAGAGAGAGGGCAGTAGGGAGAGAGAGAGGGCAGTAGGGAGAGAGAGAGAGCAGTAGGGAGAGAGAGAGGGCATTAGGGAGAGAGAGAGAGCAGTAGGGAGAGAGAGAGAGGGCAGTAGGGAGAGAGAGAGAGAGAGAGCAGTAGGGAGAGAGAGAGAGAGGGCAGTAGGGAGAGAGAGAGAGAGAGAGGGGGCAGTAGAGAGAGAGAGAGAGAGAGAGAGAGAGAGAGAGAGAGAGAGAGAGGGGCATTAGGGAGAGAGAGAGAGAGAGAGAGGGCAGTAGGGAGAGAGAGAGAGGGCAGTAGGAAGAGAGAGAGAGAGAGGGCAGTAGGGAGAGAGAGAGGGCAGTAGGGAGAGAGAGAGAGAGGGCAGTAGGGAGAGAGAGAGAGACAGAGGGCAGTAGAGAGAGAGAGAGAGATGACAGTAGGGAGAGAGAGAGAGAGGTTAGTAGGGAGAGAGAGAGAGAGAGAGAGAGAGAGAGAGAGAGGGGCAGTAGGGAGAGAGAGAGAGGGCAGTAGGGAGAGAGAGAGAGGGCAGTAGGGAGAGAGAGAGAGAGAGAGAGGGCAGTAGGGAGAGAGAGAGAGAGAGAGAGAGAGAGAGGGCAGTATGGAAAGAGAGAGAGACAGAGGGCAGTAGGGAAAGAGAGAGAGAGAGGGCAGTAGGGAGAGAGAGAGAGGTCAGTAGGGAGAGAGAAAGAGACAGAGTGCAGTAGGGAGAGAGAGAGAGAGAGAGAGAGAGAGAGAGAGAGAGAGAGAGAGGGCAGTAGGGAGAGAGAGAGAGAGAGAGAGAGAGAGATGTGGGGCAGTAGGGAGAGAGAGAGAGAGAGGGCAGTAGAGAGAGAGAGAGGGCAGTAGGGAGAGAGAGAGAGAGAGAGAGAGAGAGAGAGAGGGCAGTAGGGAGAGAGAGAGAGAGGGCAGTAGGGAGAGAGAGAGAGCAGTAGGGAGAGAGAGAGGGCATTAGGGAGAGAGAGAGAGAGAGAGAGAGAGGGCAGTAGGGAGAGAGAGAGAGAGGGCAGTAGGGAGAGAGAGAGGGCAGTAGGGAGAGAGAGAGAGCAGTAGGGAGAGAGAGAGGGCATTAGGGAGAGAGAGAGAGCAGTAGGGAGAGAGAGAGAGAGGGGGCAGTAGGGAGAGAGCGAGAGAGAGAGCAGTAGGGAGAGAGAGAGAGAGCAGTAGGGAGAGAGAGAGAGAGAGCAGTAGGGAGAGAGTGAGAGAGAGAGAGAGAGAGGGCAGTAGGGAGAGAGAGAGAGCAGTAGGGAGAGAGCGAGAGAGAGAGCAGTAGGGAGAGAGAGAGAGAGAGAGAGCAGTAGGGAGAGAGAGAGAGAGAGCAGTAGGGAGAGAGCGAGAGAGAGAGCAGTAGGGAGAGAGAGAGAGAGCAGTAGGGAGAGAGCGAGAGAGAGAGCAGTAGGGAGAGAGAGAGAGCAGTAGGGAGAGAGAGAGAGAGAGAGAGGGCAGTAGGGAGAGAGATAGAGGGCAGTAGGGGGAGAGAGAGAGAGAGAGAGAGAGAGAGAGAGGGCAGTAGGGAGAGAGAGAGAGCAGTAAGGAGAGAGAGAGAGAGAGAGAGGGCAGTAGGGAGAGAGAGAGAGCAGTAGGGAGAGAGCGAGAGAGAGAGCAGTTGGGAGAGACAGAGAGCAGTAGAGAGAGAGAGAGAGCAGTAGGGAGAGAGCGAGAGAGAGAGCAGTAGGGAGAGAGAGAGAGAGCAGTAGAGAGAGAGCGAGAGAGAGCAGTAGGGAGAGAGAGAGAGAGCAGTAGGGAGAGAGAGAAAGAGAGCAGTAGGGAGAGAGCGAGAAAGAGCAGTAGGGAGAGAGCGAGAGAGAGAGCAGTAGGGAGAGAGAGCGAATGAGAAAGAGAGATGAGGGAAAGCAGCAGAGAGAGAGAGGGAGGATTGGAGATGCAGAGCAGGCCTGTCTGTCTGGAGAGAGAGAGAGAGAGCAGTAGGGAGAGAGTGAGAGAGAGAGCAGTAGGGAGAGAGAGAGAGAGCAGTAGGGAGAGAGCGAGAGAGAGCAGTAGAGAGAGAGAGAGAGAGAGGGCAGTAGGGAGAGAGAGAGAGAGAGAGGGGCAGTAGGGAGAGAGAGAGAGAGAGGGCAGTAGGGAGAGAGAGAGCAGTAGGGAGAGAGGGAGTGCATTAGGGAGAGAGAGAGAGAGAGAGAGAGAGAGAGAGAGAGAGGGAAGTAGGGAGAGAGAGAGAGAGGGCAGTAGGGAGAGAGAGAGAGAGGGCATTAGGGAGAGAGAGAGAGCAGTAGGGAGAGAGAGAGAGAGGCAGTAGGGAGAGAGATAGAGCAGTAGGGAGAGAGCGAGAGAGAGAGCAGTAGGGAGAGAGAGAGCGAGAGCAGTAGGGAGAGACAGAGAGAGAGCAGTAGGGAGAGTGTGAGAGAGAGCAGTAGGGAGAGAGTGAGAGAGAGAGAGAGAGGGCAGTAGGGAGAGAGAGAGAGAGAGAGGGCAGTAGGGAGAGAGAGAGAGGGCAGTAGGGAGAGAGAGAGAGAGAGAGCTGTAGGGAGAGAGAGAGAGAGGGCAGTAGGGAGAGAGAGAGAGAGAGAGGGGGCAGTAGAGAGAGAGAGAGAGAGAGAGAGAGAGAGAGAGAGAGAGAGAGAGGGCAGTAGGGAGAGAGAGAGAGAGAGAGAGAGAGAGAGATGTGGGGCAGTAGGGAGAGAGAGAGAGAGAGGGCAGTAGAGAGAGAGAGAGGGCAGTAGGGAGAGAGAGAGAGAGAGAGAGAGAGAGAGGGCTGTAGGGAGAGAGAGAGAGAGGGCAGTAGGGAGAGAGAGAGAGCAGTAGGGAGAGAGAGAGGGCATTAGGGAGAGAGAGAGAGAGAGAGAGAGAGGGCAGTAGGGAGAGAGAGAGAGAGGGCAGTAGGGAGAGAGAGAGGGCAGTAGGGAGAGAGAGAGAGCAGTAGGGAGAGAGAGAGAGAGGGCAGTAGGGAGAGAGAGAGAGAGAGAGGGGGCAGTAGAGAGAGAGAGAGAGAGAGAGAGAGAGAGAGAGAGAGAGAGAGAGAGAGAGGGCAGTAGGGAGAGAGAGAGAGAGAGAGAGGGCAGTAGGGAGAGAGAGAGAGGGCAGTAGGAAGAGAGAGAGAGAGAGAGGGCAGTAGGGAGAGAGAGAGGGCAGTAGGGAGAGAGAGAGAGAGGGCAGTAGGGAGAGAGAGAGAGACAGAGGGCAGTAGAGAGAGAGAGAGAGATGACAGTAGGGAGAGAGAGAGAGAGGTTAGTAGGGAGAGAGAGAGAGAGAGAGAGAGAGAGAGAGAGGGCAGTAGGGAGAGAGAGAGAGGGCAGTAGGGAGAGAGAGAGAGGGCAGTAGGGAGAGAGAGAGAGAGAGAGAGGGCAGTAGGGAGAGAGAGAGAGAGAGAGAGAGAGGGCAGTATGGAAAGAGAGAGAGACAGAGGGCAGTAGGGAAAGAGAGAGAGAGAGGGCAGTAGGGAGAGAGAGAGAGGTCAGTAGGGAGAGAGAAAGAGACAGAGTGCAGTAGGGAGAGAGAGAGAGAGAGAGAGAGAGAGAGAGAGAGAGAGGGCAGTAGGGAGAGAGAGAGAGAGAGAGAGAGAGAGAGATGTGGGGCAGTAGGGAGAGAGAGAGAGAGAGGGCAGTAGAGAGAGAGAGAGGGCAGTAGGGAGAGAGAGAGAGAGAGAGAGAGAGAGAGAGGGCAGTAGGGAGAGAGAGAGAGAGGGCAGTAGGGAGAGAGAGAGAGCAGTAGGGAGAGAGAGAGGGCATTAGGGAGAGAGAGAGAGAGAGAGAGAGAGAGAGGGCAGTAGGGAGAGAGAGAGAGAGGGCAGTAGGGAGAGAGAGAGGGCAGTAGGGAGAGAGAGAGAGCAGTAGGGAGAGAGAGAGGGCATTAGCGAGAGAGAGAGAGCAGTAGGGAGAGAGAGAGAGAGGGGGCAGTAGGGAGAGAGCGAGAGAGAGAGCAGTAGGGAGAGAGAGAGAGAGCAGTAGGGAGAGAGAGAGAGAGAGCAGTAGGGAGAGAGTGAGAGAGAGAGAGAGAGGGCAGTAGGGAGAGAGAGAGAGCAGTAGGGAGAGAGCGAGAGAGAGAGCAGTAGGGAGAGAGAGAGAGAGAGAGAGCAGTAGGGAGAGAGCGAGAGAGAGAGCAGTAGGGAGAGAGAGAGAGAGCAGTAGGGAGAGAGCGAGAGAGAGAGCAGTAGGGAGAGAGAGAGAGCAGTAGGGAGAGAGAGAGAGAGAGAGAGAGGGCAGTAGGGAGAGAGATAGAGGGCAGTAGGGGGAGAGAGAGAGAGAGAGAGAGAGAGAGGGCAGTAGGGAGAGAGAGAGAGCAGTAAGGAGAGAGAGAGAGAGAGAGAGGGCAGTAGTGAGAGAGAGAGAGCAGTAGGGAGAGAGCGAGAGAGAGAGCAGTTGGGAGAGACAGAGAGCAGTAGAGAGAGAGAGAGAGCAGTAGGGAGAGAGCGAGAGAGAGAGCAGTAGGGAGAGAGAGAGAGAGCAGTAGAGAGAGAGCGAGAGAGAGCAGTAGGGAGAGAGAGAGAGAGCAGTAGGGAGAGAGAGAAAGAGAGCAGTAGGGAGAGAGCGAGAAAGAGCAGTAGGGAGAGAGCGAGAGAGAGAGCAGTAGGGAGAGAGAGCGAATGAGAAAGAGAGATGAGGGAAAGCAGCAGAGAGAGAGAGGGAGGATTGGAGATGCAGAGCAGGCCTGTCTGTCTGGAGAGAGAGAGAGAGAGCAGTAGGGAGAGAGTGAGAGAGAGAGCAGTAGGGAGAGAGAGAGAGAGCAGTAGGGAGAGAGCGAGAGAGAGCAGTAGAGAGAGAGAGAGAGAGAGGGCAGTAGGGAGAGAGAGAGAGAGAGGGGGCAGTAGGGAGAGAGAGAGAGAGGGGGCAGTAGGGAGAGAGAGAGCAGTAGGGAGAGAGGGAGTGCATTAGGGAGAGAGAGAGAGAGAGAGAGAGAGAGAGAGAGAGAGGGAAGTAGGGAGAGAGAGAGAGAGGGCAGTAGGGAGAGAGAGAGAGGGCAGTAGGGAGAGAGAGAGAGAGGGCATTAGGGAGAGAGAGAGAGCAGTAGGGAGAGAGAGAGAGAGGCAGTAGGGAGAGAGAGAGAGCAGTAGGGAGAGAGCGAGAGAGAGAGCAGTAGGGAGAGAGAGAGCGAGAGCAGTAGGGAGAGACAGAGAGAGAGCAGTAGGGAGAGTGTGAGAGAGAGCAGTAGGGAGAGAGAGAGAGGGCAGTAGGGAGAGAGAGAGAGAGAGAGAGAGAGAGAGAGAGAGAGAGAGAGAGAGAGAGAGAGAGAGAGAGAGAGGGAGGGGGCAGTAGGGAGAGAGAGAGAGGGCAGTAGGGAGAGAGAGAGAGGGCAGTAGGGAGAGAGAGAGAGAGGGCATTAGGGAGAGAGAGAGCAGTAGGGAGAGAGAGAGAGAGGCAGTAGGGAGAGAGAGAGAGCAGTAGGGAGAGAGCGAGAGAGAGAGCAGTAGGGAGAGAGAGAGCGAGAGCAGTAGGGAGAGACAGAGAGAGAGCAGTAGGGAGAGTGTGAGAGAGAGCAGTAGGGAGAGAGAGAGGGCAGTAGGGAGAGAGAGAGAGCAGTAGGTAGAGAGAGAGAGAGAGCAGTAGTGAGAGAGAGAGAGAGAGAGCAGTAGGGAGAGAGAGAGCAGTAGGGAGAGAGCGAGAGAGAGAGAGAGAGAGAGAGAGAGAGAGAGAGAGAGAGGGCAGTAGGGAGAGAGAGAGAGGGCAGTAGGGAGAGAGAGAGAGAGAGAGAGAGAGAGAGAGAGAGAGAGAGAGGGCAGTAGGGAGAGAGAGAGAGAGAGGGCAGTAGGGAGAGAGAGAGAGCAGTAGGGAGAGAGAGATGGCATTAGGGAGAGAGAGAGAGCAGTAGGTAGAGAGAGAGAGAGAGCAGTAGTGAGAGAGAGAGAGAGAGCAGTAGGGAGAGAGCGAGAGAGAGAGCAGTAGGGAGAGAGAGAGCAGTAGGGAGAGAGCGAGAGAGAGCAGTAGGGAGAGAGAGAGAGCAGTAGGGAGAGAGAGAGAGAGAGGGCAGTAGGAAGAGAGAGAGAGAGAGAGAGAGGGCAGTAGGGAGAGAGAGAGAGGGCAGTAGGGGGAGAGAGAGAGAGAGAGAGAGAGAGAGAGAGAGAGAGAGAGAGAGAGAGAGAGGGGGGCAGTAGGGAGAGAGAGAGATAGAGGGGGCAGTAGAGAGAGAGAGAGAGAGAGAGAGAGAGAGAGAGAGAGAGAGGGCAGTAGGGAGAGAGAGAGAGAGAGATAGGGCAGTAGGGAGAGAGAGAGAGGGCAGTAGGGAGAGAGAGAGAGAGCAGTAAGGAGAGAGAGAGAGAGAGAGGGCAGTAGGGAGAGAGAGAGAGCAGTAGGGAGAGAGCGAGAGAGAGAGCAGTAGGGAGAGAGAGAGAGAGCAGTAGAGAGAGAGAGAGAGCAGTAGGGAGAGAGCGAGAGAGAGAGCAGTAGGGAGAGAGAGAGAGAGCAGTAGGGAGAGAGCGAGAGAGAGCAGTAGGGAGAGAGAGAGAGAGCAGTAGGGAGAGAGAGAGAGAGAGCAGTAGGGAGAGAGCGAGAGAGAGCAGTAGGGAGAGAGCGAGAGAGAGAGCAGTAGGGAGAGAGAGCGAATGAGAAAGAGAGAGGAGGGAAAGCAGCAGAGAGAGAGAGGGAGGATTGGAGATGCAGAGCAGGCCTGTCTGGTAGTAGTTTATAGGTCCTCTCTTCTCTCAGCTAGCGTCTTCCCGTCAGAGACAGAGCGAGGCCCGCTGAGAGTTAGGGAGACGTGGGGGGGTATGAGTACAGGTTGTTTACATATGAGGTAGACAGACGGAGAGAAAAGCTGGAGAGGAGACTCAGGTCCATGGTTGTCAGCG
The DNA here is from genome assembly GCF_045791955.1 of Oncorhynchus clarkii lewisi. Taxonomy (NCBI): domain Eukaryota; kingdom Metazoa; phylum Chordata; class Actinopteri; order Salmoniformes; family Salmonidae; genus Oncorhynchus; species Oncorhynchus clarkii. The sequence goes on from NC_092170.1 coordinate 14,335,475, forward strand.
GGGAGAAAGTGGGGAGGGAGATACTGATTAGAGAGCGTGATGAGAGGGGAGGGGTGAGAGGAACTCCGGTAGAGTGCTGTCAAGGAGTAGCGAGAGGGATGAGAGGGGTGAGAGGGGGTGGAGGGAGTCAAGAAGGGAGTGAGGGGTGAGGAGAGGCAGAGGGGTGAGAGGGGTGAGGAGAGGCATAGGGGTGAGGAGAGGCAGAGGGGTGAAAGGGGTGAGGAGAGGCAGAGGCAGAGAGGTGAGATGGGTGAGGAGAGGCAGAGGGGTGATGAGAGGCAGAGGGGTGAGAAGGGTGAGGAGAGGCAGAAGGGTGAGGAGAGGCAGAGGGGTGCGGAGAGGCAGAGGGGTTAGAGGGGTGAGGAGATGCAGAGGGGTGAGAGGGGTGAGGAGAGGCAGAGGGTGAGGAGAGGCAGAGGGGTGAGATGGGTGAGGAGAGGCAGAGGGGTGAGAGGGGTGAGGAGAGGCAGAGGGGTGAGAGGGGTGAGGAGAGGCAGAGGGGTGAGAGGGGTGAGGAGAGGCAGAGGGGTGAGGAGAGGCAGAGGGGTGAGCTGGAGTATCATCGCTGGAGTAACCTGGTTTCCCCCGGTAACATCAGATGGTGTGACGGTATGCCAGCCTGTCACAGAGCACGGAAGGACTTCACAGAAACTCTCCGAGATACGATTCACAGAATTAGAGAACGTCTCTCAGAGAGCAAAAGAGAGGAAGCAGCTTTCAGAGAGAGGGGGGAGAGAGAAGGAAGGAGGGAGAGAGCTGATAATTAGGATGAAAAACAGTGTTTCCAGTTCCGTCGAGAAACGGAAGATGTCAAGTTGAAGTGTACTAATTTAACCCAGCATGCATTGCCAACCGGGGGGCTGAAAGGACGTGGCACTCAGGTGAAGCGGGTGATACAGGGGTGACAGAAGGGAGGGGTGGGGCTAGGTTAGTATTTCTGATTCTTACATTCGGGTGTGGAAGGCGAAATAAAGGTGTTTTATACAATAATTAGTTTGGCACAATCCTAACATGCACACAGCTTAAAGTTTGAACTTTTAATCAATGCATAATTTACACAATACCTATTTCCCAATAAGGATTCTGCCCATATAGCACTCAGTACATCTCAGTATTGTTTTGCTGTTTGTATATTGCTCTGAGAGCTTGCCTGTAAAACTCAAGGGGTTTACTCCCTGTACCAGTGGGATTGACACCACCCACTTTCCCATAAATATGGCTTTGGATCAAAGTAGCGTCTAGAAATCCTGTTTCCCTGTCTGGGTGTTGACACAGAATTCTTGCAACTTTCATTTGACTGCAGAACACACACCTCCCCCTCACCCGTTAGTGTCGTCTTGCCACCTCAGTCAACTTCGGGGTCATGAACTCTGCTAGCTGAGACTCTGGGAAAACACACTTTCTAGGGACTCTGGGAAATTGTGTGTCTGTCTGTACAGTATGTCTGTGTTCCTCAGTTCCTTTGTGGAAAGAGAGAAGAGAAATCGTCAGATACTGTACTGAAATGCTGAAATCCAACTTTGAAGGCCTTGCAGTTTATGATCATTGGTTTAAATAAACTGGGACTAAGAATAGCAAAAGATGAACATTTACCAGGTATGTCTGAAGCGATGGGAAGTTTTGGGAGGTATTTTGTCGATAGCTACTGAGAGAGTGGTATTGATTATAGTTATGGAAATCACAGTCTTGCCAGACATAATTGCTATTGTTCTCCTCCTGTCCTTCATTTGAGTTATTAGTTCATTGTCTCCAATGCACACTGGGTATTTTGGTCATCTGCGTAGATAAATATTTCATTGAGGTCATTTCCATTCTCCGTATAGCAATTGTCTCTAGCCATTAAAGGAAACTCTATGGAAATGGATCTGTCCTTGGCAATGTAAATATATTCAAATCACACTACATAAATCACGTCATCTAATATAGTGCAATGTCACTCATTTGCATATGTTTCAGAGTTTTTTTACAAATTCAATAACGTAAAATGAATACATGATACAAAGAGAGAGGAGGCGCTGGAGAGGTAAAGAGATGGGGGGAATGGGTAGAGAGAGGAGGAGCTGGAGATGTAGAGAGATGGGGGGAATGGGTAGAGAGAGGAGGCGCTGGAGAGGTAGAGAGATGGGGGGAATGGGTAGAGAGAGGAGGTGCTGGAGAGGTAGAGAGATGGGGGGAATGGGTAGAGAGAGGAGGCGCTGGAGAGGTAGAGAGATGGGGGGAATGGGTAGAGAGAGGAGGCGCTGGAGATGTAAAGAGATGGGGGGAATGGGTAGAGAGAGGAGGCGCTGGAGATGTAGAGAGATGGGGGGAATGGGTAGAGAGAGGAGGCGCTGGAGAGGTAGAGAGATGGGGGGAATGGGTAGAGAGAGGAGGCGCTGGAGATGTAGAGAGATGGGGGGAATGGGTAGAGAGAGGAGGCGCTGGAGAGGTAGAGAGATGGGGGGAATGGGTAGAGAGAGGAGGTGCTGGAGAGGTAGAGAGATGGGGGAATGGGTAGAGAGAGGAGGCGCTGGAGAGGTAGAGAGATGGGGGAATGGGTAGAGAGAGGAGGCGCTGGAGAGGTAGAGAGATGGGGGGAATGGGTAGAGAGAGGAGGCGCTGGAGATGTAGAGAGATGGGGGGAATGGGTAGAGAGAGGAGGCGCTGGAGAGGTAGAGAGATGGGGGGAATGGGTAGAGAGAGGAGGTGCTGGAGAGGTAGAGAGATGGGGGAATGGGTAGAGAGAGGAGGCGCTGGAGAGGTAGAGAGATGGGGGAATGGGTAGAGAGAGGAGGCGCTGGAGAGGTAGAGAGATGGGGGGAATGGGTAGAGAGAGGAGGTGCTGGAGAGGTAGAGAGATGGGGGGAATGGGTAGAGAGAGAGAAGGCGCTGGAGAGGTAGAGAGATGGGTGGAGTGGGTAGAGAGAGAGGAGGCGCTGGAGAGGTAGAGAGATGGGTGGAATGGGTAGAGAGAGGAGGTGCTGGAGAGGTAGAGAGATGGGGGGAATGGGTAGAGAGAGGAGGTGCTGGAGAGGTAGAGAGATGGGGGGAATGGGTAGAGAGAGAGGAGGCGCTGGAGAGGTAGAGAGATGGGGGGAATGGGTAGAGAGAGAGGAGGCGCTGGAGAGGTAGAGAGATGGGGGGAATGGGTAGAGAGAGGAGGCGCTGGAGAGGTAGAGAGATGGGGGGAATGGGTAGAGAGAGGAGGTGCTGGAGAGGTAGAGAGATGGGGGGAATGGGTAGAGAGAGGAGGCGCTGGAGAGGTAGAGAGATGGGGGGAATGGGTAGAGAGAGGAGGCGCTGGAGATGTAAAGAGATGGGGGGAATGGGTAGAGAGAGGAGGCGCTGGAGATGTAGAGAGATGGGGGGAATGGGTAGAGAGAGGAGGCGCTGGAGAGGTAGAGAGATGGGGGGAATGGGTAGAGAGAGGAGGCGCTGGAGATGTAGAGAGATGGGGGGAATGGGTAGAGAGAGGAGGCGCTGGAGAGGTAGAGAGATGGGGGGAATGGGTAGAGAGAGGAGGTGCTGGAGAGGTAGAGAGATGGGGGGAATGGGTAGAGAGAGGAGGCGCTGGAGAGGTAGAGAGATGGGGGAATGGGTAGAGAGAGGAGGCGCTGGAGAGGTAGAGAGATGGGGGGAATGGGTAGAGAGAGGAGGTGCTGGAGAGGTAGAGAGATGGGGGGAATGGGTAGAGAGAGAGAAGGCGCTGGAGAGGTAGAGAGATGGGTGGAGTGGGTAGAGAGAGAGGAGGCGCTGGAGAGGTAGAGAGATGGGTGGAATGGGTAGAGAGAGGAGGTGCTGGAGAGGTAGAGAGATGGGGGGAATGGGTAGAGAGAGGAGGTGCTGGAGAGGTAGAGAGATGGGGGGAATGGGTAGAGAGAGAGGAGGCGCTGGAGAGGTAGAGAGATGGGGGGAATGGGTAGAGAGAGAGGAGGCGCTGGAGAGGTAGAGAGATGGGGGGAATGGGTAGAGAGAGAGGAGGCGCTGGAGAGGTAGAGAGATGGGGGGAATGGGTAGAGAGAGGAGGTGCTGGAGAGGTAGAGAGATGGGGGGAATGGGTAGAGAGAGAGGAGGCGCTGGAGAGGTAGAGAGATGGGGGAATGGGTAGAGAGAGAGGAGGCGCTGGAGAGGTAGAGAGATGGGTGGAATGGGTATAGAGAGAGGAGGCGCTGGAGAGGTAGAGAGATGGTTGGAATGGGTAGAGAGAGAGGAGGCGCTGGAGAGGTAGAGAGATGGGTGGAATGGGTAGAGAGAGGAGGTGCTGGAGAGGTAGAGAGATGGGTGGAATGGGTAGAGAGAGAGGAGGCGCTGGAGAGGTAGAGAGATGGGGGGGAATGGGTAGAGAGAGGAGGCGCTGGAGAGGTAGAGAGATGGTGGGAATGGGTAGAGAGAGGAGGTGCTAGAGAGGTAGAGAGATGGGTCGAATGGGTAGAGAGAGGAGGTGCTGGAGAGGTAGAGAGATGGGTGGAATGGGTAGAGAGAGGAGGCGCTGGAGAGGTAGAGAGATGGGTGGAAAGGGTAGAGAGAGAGGAGGCGCTGGAGAGGTAGAGAGATGGGTGGAATGGGTAGAGAGAGAGGAGGCGCTGGAGAGGTAGAGAGATGGGGGGAATGGGTAGAGAGAGAGGAGGCGCTGGAGAGGTAGATAGATGGGGGGAATTGGTAGAGAGAGGAGGCGCTGGAGAGGTAGAGAGATGGGTGGAATGGGTAGAGAGAGAGGAGGCGCTGGAGAGGTAGAGAGATGGGGGGAATGGGTAGAGAGAGAGGAGGCGCTGGAGAGGTAGATAGATGGGGGGAATTGGTAGAGAGAGGAAGCGCTGGAGAGGTAGAGAGATGGGGGGAATGGGTAGAGAGAGAGAGAGATTTGTAATGTATTTATTATTTTGGAACTTCTATGAGTGTAATGTATACTGTTAATTTGTTATTGTTTATTTCACTTTTGTATATTATCTGCTTCACTTGCTTTGGCAATATTTAACATGTGTTTCAAATGCCAATAAAGCCCCTTGAATTAGGAAGAGAGAGAGAGAGAGAGAGAGAGAGAGAGAGAGAGAGAGAGAGAGAGAGAGAGAGAGAGAGAGAGAGAGAGAGAGAGAGAGAGAGAGATGAGAAAGAGAGGTAGGAACACAGTGAGGGTGAGAGAAGGGGGGGAAGGAGGATGACTGTATATCCTAAGACATAAAAGCTTGAGAGTGAGTTATAGAGATGGAGAGAATGAAAGAGAGAGGAAAGCGGGAGGCAGGCGGAGACATCTGTGGTGCGTAGTGTGGTGTATGTAGGGGTGTTAACTAAGATGCATGGTCTTATGCCTCTCTGTGTGTCTGGCCTCCGAGCACCAGTCTCTCTGAGTTATTCACTAACACTCTCTAATTCCCACATGCAAAGTGATATTTCAATAAGGGAGACTGCGCCCGGCTTGTTCCGTTAACAGATTCATTTGTCACCCCATAATGACGCTGGGGGGGCTACAAACACTGTACAGGTCACACACAGAATTAGTTAGAAGTTAGAAGTTCATGTTGGAGGAGAAACCTGTGGGTTTGAATAGACTGGGACCACATCACATAGTGAGATGATTAGGTGTTGGTGAGTCTCATGGTAGGAGAAACCTGTGGGTTTGAATAGACTGGGACCACATCACATAGTGAGATGATTAGGTGTTGGTGAGTCTCATGGTAGGAGAAACCTGTGGGTTTGAATAGACTGGGACCACATCACATAGTGAGATGATTAGGTGTTGGTGAGTCTCATGGTAGGAGAAACCTGTGGGTTTGAATAGACTGGGACCACATCACATAGTGAGATGATTAGGTGTTGGTGAGTCTCATGGTAGGAGAAACCTGTGGGTTTGAATAGACTGGGACCACATCACATAGTGAGATGATTAGGTGTTGATGAGTCTCATGGTAGGAGAAACCTGTGGGTTTGAATAGACTGGGTCCACATCACATAGTGAGATGATTAGGTGTTGGTGAGTCTCATGGTAGGAGAAACCTGTGGGTTTGAATAGACTGGGACCACATCACATAGTGAGATGATTAGGTGTTGGTGAGTCTCATGGTAGGAGAAACCTGTGGGTTTGAATAGACTGGGACCACATCACATAGTGAGATGATTAGGTGTTGGTGAGTCTCATGGTAGGAGAAACCTGTGGGTTTGAATAGACTGGGACCACATCACATAGTGAGATGATTAGGTGTTGGTGAGTCTCATGGTAGGAGAAACCTGTGGGTTTGAATAGACTGGGACCACATCACATAGTGAGATGATTAGGTGTTGGTGTGTCTCATGGTAGGAGAAACCTGTGGGTTTGAATAGACTGGGACCACATCACATAGTGAGATGATTATGTGTTGGTGTGTCTCGTGGTAGGAGAAACCTGTGGGTTTGAATAGACTGGGTCCACATCACATAGTGAGATGATTAGGTGTTGGTGAGTCTCATGGTAGGAGAAACCTGTGGGTTTGAATAGACTGGGACCACATCACATAGTGAGATGATTAGGTGTTGGTGAGTCTCATGGTAGGAGAAACCTGTGGGTTTGAATAGACTGGGTCCACAGCATATCAAATCAAATCAAAGTGTATTTGTCACGTGCGCTGAATACAACAGGTGTAGTAGACCTTACAGTGAAACGCTTACTTACAGGCTCTAACCAATAGTGCAAAAAAGGTATTAGGTGAACAATAGGTAGATAAAGAAATAAAACATACAGACACCGGTTAGTCGGGCTGATTGAGGTAGTATGTACATGTAGATATGGTTAAAGTGACTATGCATATATGATAAACAGAGAGTAGCAGTAAAAGAGGGGTTGGAGGGTGGTGGGAAACAATGCAGATAGCCCGGTTAGCCACTGTGGAGGCACTGGTTGGTCGGCCCAATTGAGGTAGTATGTACATGAATGTATAGTTAAAGTGACTATGCATATATGATAAACAGAGAGTAGCAGCAGCGTAAAAGAGGGGTTGGGAGGGGGCACACAATGCAGATAGTCTGGTTAGTCATTTCATTACATGTTCAGGAGTCTTATGACTTGGGGGTAAAAACTGTTGAGAAGCCTTTTGGTCCTAGACTTGGCACTCCGGTACCACTTGCCATGCAGTAGTAGAGAGGACAGTCTATGACTGGGGTGGCTGGGGTCTTTGACAATTTTTGTGGGCCTTCCTCTGACACCGCCTGGTGTGAGGTGTCCTGGATGGCAGGCAGCTTGGCCCCAGTGATGTGCTGGGCCGTACGCACTACCCTCTGTAGTGCCTTGCCGTCATAAGGTCCTGACGCCCCCCATGAGCCTGAGTGATAAAGCTGTGTTATCTCAGTTGCCAGGTCTGTCACCCAATGCCACACCACACTTCCCTCCTCTTTAACTCCTCCCCCATGATCCCCTCCGTCCCAGCCTGAGGGAGAGAATGCCCTTACACAATCAGAGCAGATCTTCTCTCAGAGGAAGCCCACCCCGCTGAGCATCCCTTTCCGACACATGTCCTTTGATCATGGTCATGTTTAATCAGAACATGAAAGATAACACCCTGACCTTCTCCACAAGTCAATAACACATATCTCTGTCCCAGCGGCATTTCAAACCTGTTTCATCTAAACCTAATTGAAAGCAATGGTGTGTGTTTTAAGCAAGCTAGAAAGCCTCAATTTGGATTTGGTGTTTTGATATGTGTTGGTATGTACAGATACTCTCGGATCCAAAGGGTTCTTTTAAAGGTGGCTTTGAGGAGCTTTCAAAGGTATCATTAGAGGACAGGTAACAGTATAAAGAGAAATGTTGGTGTGCTGCTCCTACTGTGACAGCTTCAGGAGGTAGCTTAAGCACTGCGTTAACCTCCTGCGGTGTGTTCAATATCAGATTATGTACGTGCTATATTAGGTTATGGGAAGGTACAAGTAACTGCCATAATAAAGGAAACATTTTGAGTAAATGAGGGATTCAAAGTATATTGAAAGCAGGTGCTTCCACACAGCTGTGGGTCCTGAGTTAATTAAGTAATTAACATCCCATCATGCTTAGAGTCATGTATAAAAATGGTGAACGGTGTCGCATCCCTCCAATAGAGTTCCAGACACTTGTAGAATCTATGTCAAGGTGCATTGAAGCTGTTCTGGCGATTCGTGGTGGTCCAACACACTATTAAAACACTTTATGTTGGTGTTTCCTTTATTTTGGCAGCTACCTGTATGTTACATGTAGGATGCTTTACTGCCTGAAAGAGGCAGAGAGACAGAGAGGGAAGAGATTGGAAAAATAGAGAGATGGACAAAGCAAAGAAATCAGACAAGGGAATAGAGAAGTTATTGTGTTGATGTGTGGAGTTAGAAAGAAGGTAACAGCGTGTACGTAAACAGAGAGTTGACAGTTTTACGGGAGAGAAGGAGAAATATATATTTATGAGGAGTTTGAGAACCTATCGCCATGTTCCAAGTGCCTAACAACAACCACAGCTTGGAGCTGTGTCGAAATAAAACGGTATGGGGGAAAAGAGTAAATTAGGACAATTTGAAATGTTGAGTTTCACTTAGCGGTTGCCCTCCCACCGCTAGCTAGATGCCAGATCTCCTCATATGTTGGCCATCCCATCAAGAACATTTCACAATCTAGCCCTCTTCAGAAAATGAAATCCCTTCTTCTCTTTCCTCTTTTAATATAGCAGCCATCCATTTCTGGCCCCTATTTCAGCAGATCTCTAATTCCAGATGATATCTGCCCTCCCATCATATTCAGCCATTATTCAGAGGATGAAATGAATCCATTCTAATTGAATCAGATTGGTGGGAGGGGATAATCATCACCAGTGACATTAAGAGTGTGTGATCTAACTGGACGCCTCCATTCGGCATGCAGACGAGGAGGATAATATGGCTAGTACAGTAATGAACCGTTTGGATGGTTATATATAGTAGTGGAATTTCTTCTTGCATACGCACTCAGGAAAAAACACACACACACACACACACACACACACACACACACACACACACACACACACACACACACACACACACATGAAACACACACACATGAAACACACACACACACACACGCAGGAAAACATGCACACGGCCCACAGTAATCCCACAGTAAATCAGGCTGTCTGTGTGTGCAATTAACATAGTTGCAGGAGAGCATTCTCTGCATATTTCCTGTGAGTCAGTAAATGGAGGTTATGTTTCTCTTCTAGGGATCTGCCCTGCGGTCTGTCTCACTCACAATCCACACGTAGCCTCCATTACTTACTTCCCACTCCAAATGCTCTGAGGCTGGCCAGCACAGGAATGGAGAGGATTTCTCCTCAGTCAGCACATAATGGGACTATTTGATTGATAGAGTTGTTTATTTCCTGATTTTACACACAACTGGGATGAAGTTATACAGAATGGGCTCCTAGAAAGTGTCTGCTTTTACATCATGTTATTAATGATGGGGTCTGACTCTGTGTGTGTATAAATGTGTGATGGTGACTGGCAGGGTTGGGGAGTAACAGATTACAAAAAAAAGGTAACTGTAATCCGTTACGTTACCAGCTAAATATTGTAGATTACAGCTGCTTTTGAAAAACTAGATGATTACTTCGGGGATTACTTTTGAATTCAGAAAGGATGTTTGCGAGAAAAAAAATCTTTGACACTTCTCTGTTTTCTCAATGACATTAAAATCAGCATTGAAAAAAGGCGCAAGTTTAAGGCGGTTCCACCTGAGCGAGTCTGACCACAAGTCAGAGACCACCATGATGTCAGAGACCACTATGACAACACACCATATGTGTTTGATGGATAGCGGGAAAGTGTATTTGAACCCAATAATGGTTGAATTCTAGAAGTTTAAGCTGCCCAAAAACCATTGTTTTTTTAAACCAGTGGACAGCCAGTGAATATAGTGTGGATCCCAGCCTATGGAATAAAAGTGGGACTTTTAATGCTCAATCTAATTCATGCTGATAAAAAGAAATAATCCATAGGCCTAATGGACACATGCTCAAACTCGCACACTTTTAATAGACTTAAAGGGGCAATTTGTAGTTACTGCATCCATTTTTGGACTTATAAATTATATATATATTTGTAAAGATATTATTTTATGTAAAAAAATGTAACCTTTATTTAACTAGGCAAGTCAGTTAAGAACAAATTCTTATTTTCAATGACGGCCTACCGGGTAACAGTTGGTTAACTGCCTTGTTCAGGGCAGAACAACAGATTTTTTACCTTTGTCAGATCGGGATTTGATCTGGCCCAACGCTCTAACCACTAGGCTACCTTCCACCCTATGTAGTAGAAAGCGATGGGTTAGAAGAAGCCTACATAACCAACCCATAAAGTCAAATTTAACACCCATACTGTATATGGCCAGCTATGTAAACTTTAACATTGATTTATCCTGCAATAGATGTCGGTAACATACATTTTTGTCTTCTTCTAATGCCTCTTAAGGGGAAAGTAATCTAAAAGTAACTGAATGTAATCAGATTGCGTTACTGAGTTTGGGTAATCCAAAAGTTACGTTACTGATTACAATTTTGGACAGGTAACTAGTAACTGTAACGGATTACATTTAGAAAGTAACCTACCCAGCCCTGGTGACTAGCACTGTGTGTGTTTAAATATGTGATGGTGACTGGCACTGTTTGTATATAAATCTGTGATGGGGACTGGCACTGTGTGTATAAATCTGTGATGGTGACTGGCACTGTTTGTATATAAATCTGTGATGGGGACTGGCACTGTGTGTATAAATCTGTGATGGTGACTGGCACTGTGTGTGTATAAATCTGTGATGGGGACTGGCACTGTGTGTGTTTAAATCTGTGATGGGGACTGGCACTGTGTGTGTATAAATCTGTGATGGTGACTGGCACTGTGTGTATAAATCTGTGATGGGGACTGGCACTGTGTGTGTTTAAATCTGTGGTGGGGACTGGCACTGTGTGTGTATAAATATGTGATGGTGACTGGCACTGTGTGTGTATAAATCTGTGATGGGGACTGGCACTGTGTGTGTGTAAATCTGTGATGGGGACTGGCACTGTGTGTGTATAAATCTGTGATGGGGACTAGCACTGTGTGTGTATAAATCTGTGATGGGGACTGGCACTGTGTGTGTATAAATCTGTGATGGGGACTGGCACTGTGTGTGTATAAATCTGTGATGGTGACTGGCACTGTGTGTGTATAATTCCATGTTGTATCACAACCGGCCGTGATTGGGAGTCCCATAGGGTGGCAGGCAATTGGCCCAGCATTGTCTGGATTTTGCCGGTGTAGGCCGTCATTGTAAATAAGAATAACTTGGCTAGTTAAATAAAGGTTACATTTAAAAAAATTAAATATACATCTGTGATGGTGACTGGCACTGTGTGTAAAAAGCTGTGATGGTGACTTGGCTTGGTCTGGTCTATCTCTTCTACCTCATCTGTACAGCAGGGCCCCCGTTGTGGAGCATAAAGGCTTTGGCTCCTGAGAAACGTTATCTCCTAACGGGCCATGGCACCTCCTGTAGCTCTCAGCAGCCATACCGACACCATGCTCACAGTGGGGGAGACACGCACACACGCAGATCAGCATCACACACCGACCTCCTTATCTCTGAACACATATTACTGTGCTGCCTGTAATTTAGTGCAGAGGGGGGGAGGAGGAGGAGAGAAGGAGGAGAGGGGGGAGGAGTCATTGTACTATGAGGCTGACCTTTGTACAACACTTGAATGTAAAATTCAATATAAAGCTACGATAAAGAGAAGAGAAGAACCAGGTTTAGAATGCAAATGGAACCCTTTCATGTTTTTGCTTTCTATTCCAGTTTTTTTGTTCTTTGATTCCCTTCCAAAAATAACAGGCGCAAATGTCCTTATGGGATATGGGCTCATAGGCTAGTGTTAGGGTTCTAATTGGCCTGCGTGTCATTCAGCCGGGTTTGAGTTGTAAGTAACTGGCTTTCTCATCGTTTGTGCTTCAGTCAGATGGTGGATTGACGAGGTGAGAGAGGAGTGTCTTCTTTCACTACACTGTTAACTTTCTGCACACCACACCTTTCCCATTATAGGACTATAACCTTTCCAGTAAAGCTTAATCAGTGTGCACGTATTTTTATGTGTGTGTGTGTGTGTGTGTGTGTGTGTGTGTGTGTGTGTGTGTGTGTGTGTGTGTGTGTGTGTGTGTGTGTGTGTGTGTGTGTGTGTGTGTGTGGGATTTAACAGCATGTAAAGTAGGGAGGGTAGGCTTTTATTGATAATGAGATACAATTATGAGCACCTTGTCTGGGTTGGGAGTGGGAGGAGGGGAGGGGGGCTGGTAGCTAGACAGTGAGGTTTTTGAACAGGCTTTATACCCTCAGCACCTAGTTACAGTGGCTCTAGGACTTGCTGTAATGATTGACATGAACCTGCATCAGGTGTGGTCTCCCCTTGCTAACCCTTAATCAGCTACAGTCAGTCTCCTATAACCATGACTCATAGAATGCTTTGGCTTTAATAGCAGAGGTCAAATGCTTTTAACATTGACCTGGTAATTCCTTAGAGGTCAAGTAAAGAGGCCATGTTACATGACACTGATGGGGTCAGGGGTCAGACTACTGAGTCCTTCACCTTTGGGCACCACCCAATGATCCTCAAGGGTGTCTGAGATAAATTCGATGTATCAAGAAGGAAAGGGTTTACAGTATATGGTATACTGCCTCCCTTGTTTTAACCTGCCCCATAATGCATTGGTTCAGCTATGAAGGCTATTGCAGACATTTCTGACCACATTTCTGAGTGGTCAGAAACCTCAGTGAATGAACTGAGGTAAAGGAAGTCTGATGATTGATGAGGGATCCACGGGAACTAATATCCTCCCAGTAACTCAGGACATATCCCCAGGAATGATCTCCAGTGGCATTTAGCAGAGCTATAATCATATGTCTGTACACTATAACCAGGGCAAAGCCTCCATCATTCAGGTAGCTTTACAGATCTGGGGTTATAATGCAGAAAGCCTCGGTCACCCACTTAGCTCGTACCAGCTTTGTTACCTAAGCTCAATTACAACCTGCAATGAGCTCAGAAGACAGAACTTCTGCCATTAGGACCCTGCCATCGACAGTTTCACTGTAACCAGTGGCAGCAATCACCTCTGATAAGAGGATTATGGGGCTGAGGAGGAATCCTCCCCGTCCTCAACACATACTTTGCCGTCTGCCCAGAAAGAGCCAGCTCAGCAAGCTCACTGCTATTAGGCCAACTCCTATAGCCACAAAGAGTGTCTGTCTCTCATCTGTCCCCTGTTCTCTAGCTCCTCATCTCTCACTTCTCTTTCTGTCTGGTGTCCTCTGTTCACTCTTTCTCCCCTCGTCCGGTTTTATTGTTACCTTCCTCTATCCTACTTCTTTCTTCTGCTGTCTCCTCCCTTCACTCACCCCCCCCCCCCCCCCCCCCCTCTGTTGTCAGTAACTCATCAATGCGCCGGCACGGGGTAATATCCTTGCTTGCATTCTTCATAAAGTTTACTGTCTGGTGGAAGGCTTTTTTTCTCCTCTTTTTAGTGCAGTCGATTTAAAGCTCGGGAAGTATATGTTCAGCGTCCCTGTCTTAATGTCTGCGGAATGGCTGTGTGCTGTAAAAGGGACCTTAATTGCACCGTGACACAATGGGAGCTGGCACAGTGACGGTCCCCATGGACCCCAGCACAAGAGGGGACAATGAGTCAGAGGGAGAGAGAGAGAGAGAGAGTCACATTGCCACTGCCTCACTTTTCTACTGCGTCAGCTACACACTGGCTCTGTGGTCTGGTGGATGCATAAAGAAATGCAAATTAAAGGAATATAGGCCTACAATAATTTACAGATGAGGGGGATTTTCACATGTTAGTGTTCTCATGTTGTGTGGTACATGTCTCTTTTGGTGTCTCGCTAACCCCGTACCCCCAAAACCTTGAACTGGTACTCTTATATTTCTAACCTGGAGGAAACACGCTAATTTTAGAATGAAAAATATTCACTGCTCATATAGTAATATTCCTGGTTGTGTTCTTCTTCTGCATACCAATAGGTGCATTAAACAGACACTGTGTTGCAGCAGAGATGGCCTCTTTGTCAATGAGTCCTAATTGCCGCTCATTGAGTAGACATCTGAAAACGTGAGCTGTTGAAGATGAAACACAGAGAGCTCTGGGATGGTATATTAGCCTTTTATGTCAATCAATTATCTTTCATTTACCATGCCGCAACTCTCAAAGGATCTGCTGCCGAGTCAACAGCACAACACTAAGGGCTTGCCAACAGAGGAAAAGTCATTCCTCAATCACCATGATGAAAATGCATTAGCTTAAGAGGAAGTACTGTATGTAGTCAGAGAGATGAATGGTAAACAAGAGCAAAGAAATCAGTCACACAGGAAAGGGAATGAGTTTGTTTATTTGTCATGGAGAGAGACTTCGGGAAGTCTAGCCCATTACGGGCTGTTATTTGCAGACGGGAGAGGAAGAGGACATGAGAAGACACGGTCAGCAATTGATAGAGGGATAAAAGTTGGCCTCCATCATTATTTCATATCACGGTGTTAGTCATGAAGTTGTACACACACACCAGAGAGAGAAAGTGTGTGCGTGCACTTGGATGAATGTGTGTACACACTGTCATTTTTTGTGATTGACAGTGTGTGGAGTTTCAACTTCAGCAACTTTGACATGTCAGTGTGTATTTAAAGTGTATTCGGAAAGTATTCAGACCCTTTCACTTTTTCCACATTTTGTTACATTACAGCCTTAATCTAAAATTAATTTAATAAATAAAAATCTACACACAATACCCCATAATGACAAAGCGAAAACAGAAAAACAAAAACAGAAAAACAGAAATATTCAGACCCTTTGCTATGAGACCTGAAATCGAGCTCATGTGCATCCTGTTTCCATTGATCATCCTTGAGATGTTTCTACAACTTGATTGGAGTTCACTTGTGGGAAATTAAATAGATTGGACATGATTTGGAAAGGCACACATTTGTCAATATAAGGTCCCACAGTTGCCTATGCATGTCTGAGCAAAAACCAAGACAAGATGTTGAAGAAATTGTCCGTAGAGCCCATAGACAGGATTGTGTCGAGGCACAGATCTAGGGAAGGATACCAACACATTTCTGCAGCATTTAAGGTCCCCAAGAACACAGTGGCCACCATTTTTCTTAAATGGAAGAAGTTTGGAACAACCAAGACTCGTTCTAGAGCTGGCCAAACTGAGTAATCGGCAGAGAAGGTCCTTGGTCAGGGAGGTGACTCTGACAGAGCTCCAGAGTTCCTCTGTGGAGATGGGAAAACCTTCCAGAAGAACAACCATCTCTGCAGCACTCCACCAATCAGGCTTTTATGGTATAGTGGCCAGGCACATGACAGCCCACTTGTAGTTTTCCAAAAGACACCTACAGGACTCTCAGACCATGAGAAACAAGATTCTCTGGTCTGATGAAACCAATAATTAACTTTTTGGCCTGAATGTCAAGCGTCTCGTCTGGAGGAAACCTGGCACCATCCCTACGGTAAAGCATGCTGTGGGGATGTTTTTTAGCTGCAGGGACTGGGAGACTAGTCAGGATCGAAGATGAATGGAGCAAAGTACAGCGAGATCCATGATGAAACCCCGCTCAGGACCTCAGATTTGGGTAATGGTTCACCTTCCAACAGGACAACAATCCTAAGCACACAGCCAAGACAACACAGGAGTGGCTTCAGGACAAGTCTCTGAATGTCCTTGATTGGCCCAGCCAGAGCCCAGACTTGAACCCGATCAAACATCTCTGGAGAGACCTGAAATTAGCTGTGCAACGATGCTCCCCTGTGACTGACCGCCATGATTCAGTCTAATGTAGCAAAATTTGAATTTGTGTTTTTTACATTGGAAAAAAGCAGAGACATAGAGCTACAAAATGGTATATCTTACACTGCATTTGAGGAACAATGGGAAGGTAATTATGCTTTGAAAGTTGATAAACTTGTTACCTCACTTTTGAGAGAAAATGGCTTTTGAATGTTTTGGTACCAACTGGAGAGCTCTTCTTTGTCTACTCCCATTCCCGCATCATTAACACCCTTTTTACGCTTTAGACCGAGCCATCTCTTTAAGGGTTCATCCGAAAGTTCTGTACTAATGACAGCTGTCAAGCACCCAAGCTAACTGGCTGACTTGCTAGCTACTTCCAGACACAAATGAGAGAACACCCCACTCTGACCATTTTACTTGCACTAGCAGAGCTGGTTAGGCTGTTTTCATGTTATCCAGAGCATTGGTGACTGTAACTATGCTGCTGGCAACAATTTAATTGCGCCTTTTTGCCGACGTTTACTGACACCGGTCATATTCAACGGGTGTTGAGCGTTCGTAAATGCATCAGTTATTCTGCGCTCTGGCACACTCAGACAAGAGTGCTCTGAAATCTGAGTAGATGGCCAGACTGAATATACGAACCCGAAATGGTTACTTGCATAGTGGAGTTTTTTGTTAAGACATGTAGCTAGCTATCTAGGTAAACAATGAACCATAATCGCAACTCATTACATTAATACCCTGCATGAATCTGCAGCTAGCTAACCAACCAGGTTAAATGTTAGCTAGCTAACATTAGGCTATAACTAGCAAAGCAAATGGCTCTGAGATACGAATAATAAGATCATACACGTACCGTTAGCTAGCGAGCCAGATAGCTAATGTTCGCTAGCTAACAGTACACTTTATCTTGAAATGGAACCACTTTCTTCCAAAATTCGAATTTGTGTAATAACAGAAAATGTAGTTAGCTAGACTATCTTACCCATATACGTCTCAGATGCCATGGTTGCCCATAGTTTGAAGATGTAATCCGGAGACAGGTGTTTTCTCCATCTCCTTAGCTATCATACTAAGTCCATCATCTAAGTCCACTTATTTCAAAACTCGGTTCTCCAGAAAGTGGAAAGCAACACCTTTGCTGTTTTACTAGGCAATATATATTTTTTAAAGCCTCGTTAGACATGATTACGTACACATACTGACCAGCTCAAATAGACAGAAGCGTGCTGTGTGGCAGACCAATCCGAACTCATCTCTTGGCATGTCCAGACCACTCATTACCTCAGCCAATCATGGCTGTTTGCTTGTTTGCTGTAGTTTGCTGTCTTTCTCTGTGGCTAAACCAACTAGGCTCATAATTTAACAATTCTATTCATATTTACAGATGGCACACAAGTCTATTATTAAGGCACATGAAAGTAAACATGTTTCAAAAATCACCAGAAAACGTAACCTAACTGTCACGATCGTTGGTTGAATTAATGGATTCCACATGTTTATTTAAATGAAACTCACAGAAAACAATAAAGCGCAAAACGAAACGTGAAGCTATGCAGTGCTCACAAGCAACAATACATAAACAAGATCCCATAAAAACCCAGTGGGAAAAGGCTGCCTAAATATGATCCCCAATCAGAGACAACGATAAACAGCTGCCTCTGATTGGGAACCATTACCAACATAGAAATGAAAAAACTAGACTACCCACACTAGTCACACCCTGACCTAACCAAAGTAGAGAATAAAAAGGATCTCTAAGGTCAGGGCGTGACACTGACAGAGCTTGAGACGATCTGCAGAGAAGAATGGGAGAAACTCCCCAAATACAGGTGTGCCAAGCTTGTAGCGTCATACCCAAGAAGACTTGGCTGTAATCGCTGCCAAAGGTGCTTCAACAAAGCACAAAGTAAAGGGTCTGAATACTTATATTGAATAATGATATTATGACTGAATAATGACATTTCAATATTATTATTTTTTAAACATTTGCAAAAAAAATGTAAAAACCTGTTTTTGCTTTGTCATTATGGGGTATTGTGTGTAGATTGATGAAGGGGGAAAAGGATTTAATACATTTTAGAATAAGGCTGTAACGTAACAAAATGTGGAAAAAGTCAAAGGGTCTGAATACTTTCCAAACGCACTGTATGTGTGTGTGTGTCAGTCACTATGTATAAAGAGATCGAAAAACAAGCATTGTATCTGTGTGTATGTATGATATCAGGATGTAAGGGATACAGTAAAGGTAGTTTGCTTTACACCGGGTTAGATGGATGGGCTCCTTCATCTACAAGTCACTGAGCAGTTCATTGTTTACAGTAAAAGGTGTCATAGTTCTGTGATGTCATTATTCCTTCAGTTTCTGTGCATGTTTTCGTTAGAGAGGTGTCATAGGTGTTATACTGTACAATGTGTGTGTATGTGGTTTTCTATTAGTCTGGGTTGCTGTGAGGTTTATTGTGAGAACATATTGCCCTACAGTACAGCAGGTATATTGTCTAGCACACTCCTAGCTTTGCTTTAATCTCAAAGCCCTTCATGTCCAGAGTTATTGCTTAGAAAATAAAACAAAAATGTTTTTTTTTACCGGAAAATGTCATCCGGGGGCAGAAAATAAATTATTTTTATATCTTCTTACCTAAAAGAAACCAATTTAATTTTTATTGTCATATTGGCAGCAAATGAATTGCTATTTTCTTCTGCTGCGCTGGAAAGTTTTAAGCCTAATTGCCATAGGCGGGGAAATAATTGGGTCAGAGAGAGGTTAACACACACACACACGCACAAACACACACACACACACACACACACACACACACACACACACACACACACACACACACACACACACACACACACACACACACACACGCACAAACACACACACACACACACACACACGCACAAACACACACAGCCAAGGCTTCTTTCTCATTGAAAACAAAGCTTTCATTGTGTCAAGTATTCCTGAATACTGTACTTACAGTATGTACACAGCTCTCTGGCAATCTCTTTCTGTACTGTTTCACACACGTGCACATACACACACACACACACACTCAGGTACACACTCAAATGTATCCCTATACTCCTGGTAGTGTCGGTTTGTGGCATAATCACCTACAACACATATTGAATGGTGATTGCATGTGTAACATTGGCAGAGGGAGAGCACAGGTCATGCTATACTGCTCACACACCTGTGATGCTGCCATAATCATTCAATAGGCCCTACACATAACGGCAATAAGCAGTACACACACACACACACACACACATACACACACACACACACACACACACACACACACACATATATATATGCACACACATATGTGTATGCACACACACACGCACACACACACACACACGCACAAACAGGAAATCCAGCGATTCCATGGTGTAATTTTGGATGTGGGTGTGGGTGACATAATTAGACGGTGGAGACATAGACAGACAGGTGAAATGTTCTCCTTGGGGTCCTACACTCAGCTGGTCTCTGAGTGGAGTAATCAATCTCTCTCTTTTACCTTGTGTCTATCTCTCTCTCTCTCTCTCTCTCTCTCTCTTTGTCCCGCCCCGCCGCCCACCTGCGTTGTGATCGTACGTGGCAGTTGTTGATGGTGTGGTTGGTCTCCCTGTCAGTCATAGGCCAGTCATTAGGATCCTGGCCAAGTCTCAACCACTTAAAATTCTCGTCTCTCATTTAGCTTGATGGATGCACACTGTGGATAATTGCGGAGGGCAGACGTGTGTGTGTACGTGTGCATGCATGACTGTCCCTGGGTCAGTGAAGGACACAGCATGCCAGTTTATTTGCCTTACAGTCACCAGTGACTTTCCAAGATCCTTCCTCTTACATTGCAAAGTCAATTAGCCTCCAAGGCACACATGTTGCATAGGTGAGGGAATACTCTAACCACATGAGGTTGGTGGCACCTTCATTGGGGAGGACGGGCTCATGGTAATGGCTGGAGCGGATTCAGTAGAACGGTATCAAAGACACTAAACACATGGTTTCCATCTGTTTGATGCCATTCCATTTGCTCCGTTCCAGCCATTATTATGAGCCGTCCTTGCCCTCAGCAGCCTCCACTGACTCTAACCTTTAAATAAAGGAAAAGCAACTTCACAGGCGAACTGACTTTGAATTTAATTGAGCCAACACCATTGTAATTCAAGTTTAAAATCATTGGACTTTGTAAGTAGCTACAGTGGTTCCGAGGTCTGCACTGCTGCTTGTTTCTCTGTAAAGTATTCAGTATGCCATGGGGACTAAACCTCTACTACTGGAGTCTGTGTCCTACCCCAACATTTCACAATCTGCACATTCACGCTGTAAGGGTACCTGTGAGGGCCATTTGCTAAATTATGACAGCTGCATCCTTAGCAATCTGAGTAAATTGCCCGTTCAGAAATATCAAGATAATGGAGAATAAAACCATACCTGGAGGCGTACATTAGCACAATGAATTATTCTTTGCAGGCCTATCTGTTTCAGGCATATGCCAATGCTATTTAATTACTAGATGGAGATCATCTGCAGGTAATGACTTGTTTTTATTAATTTCCCTTGTTTAATGTCTTCTTAACAATTCATTGAATTTCTTTCCACAGCACAGGGACTACATATTCAATGTTATTCAATATATGGGCTAATTATTAATTTCCTATTCCTATCCACTGTGATTAGTATGTTTTATCCACTATATTTAGTATGTTGTATCCACTGTGTTTAGTATGCTGTATCCACTGTGTTTAGTATGCTGTATCCACTGTGTTTAGTATGCTGTATCCACTGTGTTTAGTATGCTGTATCCACTGTAATTAGTATGCTGTATCCACTGTGTTTAGTATGTTGTATCCACTGTGTTTAGTATGTTTTATCCACTATATTTAGTATGTTGTATCCACTGTGTTTAGTATGCTGTATCCACTGTGTTTAGTATGCTGTATCCACTGTGTTTAGTATGCTGTATCCACTGTGTTTAGTATGTTTTATCCACTGTGTTTAGTATGTTTTATCCACTATATTTAGTATGTTGTATCCACTGTGTTTAGTATGTTGTATCCACTGTGTTTAGTATGCTGTATCCACTGTGTTTAGTATGCTGTATCCACTGTGTTTAGTATGCTGTATCCACTGTGTTTAGTATGTTTTATCCACTGTGTTTAGTATGTTGTATCCACTGTGTTTAGTATGTTTTATCCACTATATTTAGTATGTTGTATCCACTGTGTTTAGTATGCTGTATCCACTGTGTTTAGTATGCTGTATCCACTGTGTTTAGTATGCTGTATCCACTGTGTTTAGTATGCTGTATCCACTGTAATTAGTATGCTGTATCCACTGTGTTTGGTATGTTGTATCCACTGTGTTTAGTATGTTGTATCCACTGTGTTTAGTATGTTGTATCCACTGTGTTTAGTATGCTGTATCCACTGTGTTTAGTATGCTGTATCCACTGTGTTTAGTATGCTGTATCCACTGTGTTTAGTATGCTGTATCCACTGTAATTAGTATGCTGTATCCACTGTAATTAGTATGTTGTATCCACTATATTTAGTATGTTGTATCCACTGTGTTTAGTATGTTGTATCCACTGTGATTAGTATGTTGTATCCACTGTGTTTGGTATGTTGTATCCACTGTGTTTAGTATGTTGTATCCACTGTGTTTAGTATTTTGTATCCACTGTGTTTAGTATGTTGTATCCACTGTGATTAGTATGTTGTATCCACTGTGATTAGTATGTTGTATCCACTGTGTTTAGTATGTTGTATCCACTGTGATTAGTATGTTGTATCCACTGTGATTAGTATGTTGTATCCACTGTGTTTGGTATGCTGTATCCACTGTGTTTAGTATGTTGTATCCATTGTGTTTAGTATGTTGTATCCACTGTGTTTGGTATGCTGTATCCACTGTAATTAGTATGTTGTATTCACTGTGTTTAGTATGTTGTATCCACTGTGTTTAGTATTTTGTATCCACTGTGTTTAGTATGTTGTATCCACTGTGTTTGGTATGTTGTATCCACTGTGTTTAGTATGCTGTATCCATTGTGTTTAGTATGTTGTATCCACTGTGTTTGGTATGCTGTATCCACTGTAATTAGTATGTTGTATCCACTGTGTTTAGTATGTTGTATCCACTGTGTTTAGTATGTTGTATCCACTGTGTTTAGTATGTTGTATCCACTGTGTTTAGTATGTTGTATCCACTGTGTTTAGTATGCTGTATTCACTGTGTCTAGTATGTTGTATCCACTGTGTTTAGTATGTTGTATCCACTGTGTTTAGTATGTTGTATCCACTGTGTTTAGTATGTTGTATCCACTGTGTTTAGTATGTTGTATCCACTGTGTTTAGTATGTCGTATCCACTGTGTTTAGTATGTTGTATCCACTGTGTTTAGTATGCTGTATCCATTGTGTTTGGTACTCTGTACAGAAAGAACAGAGAAAATGGGTGCTTCCTTCATTCTCCTCTTTGTGAATCTGGGATGTGAGAGACAGCTGTCTGGTCTTGATACTATATGTGTTCTGACACAGCTGGCTAGAGAAAATGGGCTCCTATAGAGTCTGGTTTCTTTTAAGGTTTCATCCTACTGTACCTGGGGAGGTTGTCCTTGACACAGTTGCCCTGGATCTGTCTTTAATGATGGGGGAGAGGAGAGACCAGGGTAGTGCAGGGTCGAACAAGAGAAAAGCACAGGGAGAGATGAACCAAGAAAGAATTGTAGATGAGAGGAAATAAAGTTAAAAAGGACCTTGAATAGAGGGAGCAGGCTTTTTTTTAACACAGATGGGGAGGAGTGTGTTGTGATTCTCTCGCTTCCAATTAAGCCTCAAAAACAGATTTCTCCAGACAGGGGAATGCGCTCCTCTCTGAGCCAGAATGGCTCCCTTGGTCCAGTTTCCAAAGACAAACAGCAGATCAGTGCAGTTCCTGTTCAACTGTGTCTCTGAGACTGAGAGCTGCCCCGACTCCGGGAGCTCCAGCTGTTCTGTTGCCATGGGGACCTGAGGCGCATCCTTTATCAGAATAGAGTGAGACAGCGGGTTAGCTCGCCTGGAGAGAACAAGAGTTTGTAGATTTAAAGCAAACACCGAACATCAACACAAGACTAATACTCTCTGATGTAATCTACTGAGTTTACCCCTGTAGGGCCCATGTCTCAGAGATCTGATTTACACACGATATACACCCACACACAAACACACACATACACAGTAGGCCCTACCCAACACTAAACATTCTTATTACAAGCACAAATGAACCTCACCTCTTCCATATAAGCCCTTTTTTTGTTCCTTGACTCCCAGAACCTCTATGTCTGGCACTACCTAGCCAACCATATTCATTACCCCACATTACCTCTTCAGCCCTTACCACCTGTATTTCACTGCTAGCCATGCTCTATGAAGGCTTATTGAGGATGCTTGTCCAGACCATAACTGAGGAATTTTTTATGGTGACTCATCTGGTCCCCCTCTGCCCACCCACCCACCCCCTCCCTCCCTCCCTCCCTCCCTCCCTCCCTCCCTCCCTCCCTCCCTCCCTCCCTCCCTCCCTCCCTCCCTACCCCCTCCCTCCCTCCCCCTCCTTCCTTCCTTCCCTCCCTCCCTCCCTCCCTCCCTCCCTCCCTCCCTCCCTCCCTCCCTACCCCTCCCTCCCTCCCTACCCCTCCCTCCCTACCCCCTCCCTCCCCCTCCTTCCTTCCTTCCCTCCCTCCCTCCTTCCCTCCCTCCCTCCCTCCCTCCCTCCCTCCCTCCCTACCCCTCCCTCCCTCCCTACCCCTCCCTCCCTACCCCTCCCTCCCTCCCCCTCCTTCCCTCCCTCCCTCCTTCCCTCCCTCCCTCCCTCCCTCCCTCCCTCCCTCCCTCCCTCCCTCCCTACCCCTCCCTCCCTCCCTACCCCTCCCTCCCTACCCCTCCCTCCCTCCCTCTCTCCCTCACTCCTTATCTTTTTCTTTCCATCTCTATTTCTCCACATCTTCAGATCCACTGCTGTTTGAGTCTGCTCTTATAAATCAACACCTGCTTACGCAGGTTCTCAGTGACGTTTGAGGGGAGCGTTGTTCTGAAATCTCACAATAACCTTGTCTAACATTTGTTTTTTAAATTAACATTGTCTAATATCCCGTTTGAGTTAAGTGTTTCAGCAGGGGTGTGGCTGGTCAGAGCAGTGAGGTAATGAGGAGAGGAGAGAGGTTGTTGCTAGGATGCACTCTCCTCTCCAGGGGAAATTAAATCTAGAGAATTCAGCGGCAATCAATTAATCCTGCGTTGAAGTCCTGCTAGTGATACAGTCATTCCTATCTCACACAGGGATGGGGAATTGAAACACACACATACTGGCACATACTCATGCACACACACACCTGTGCACGGAGATATTACATGTCCACATGACCGATCTGTGTGCAGTAAGGTGATAGAAGGGATTACAGTATATGGTGTGTGTGGGTGAGTCGTGTGTGTCCATCTTTCTGTGTCCTGCTGTTCTCTGTCTGTCTGTCTGTCTGTCTGTCTGTCTGTCTGTCTGTCTGTCTGTCTGTCTGTCTGTCCATAGTGTTTCCACATAGTGAGCACATATCTGTTCATCTCGATGGAAAACACACACACACACACACACACACACACACACACACACACACACACACAAACTTACAGACAAACATACACATAAAACCCCACGCTGAGCAGTGACTAATTGTCCCTATTGGACAGTAAAGGGGGAGAGGGAGAATGAATGTATTGCAGACAGCGTTGGTGTTTTATGCATAATGATTTGTAATGTAGATTATATCATTTATCATCACTAATGCAGCCTGAAGGCTTGAACAATTCTCCACTTTGTCTTTGTTTGTTGTATTGATTCCTGTGGTTGAAAGAAAGCTGGAAAATGATAAACTGGAAGTTGTTTACACACACACACATACACACACACACACACACACACACACACACACACACACACACACAAACACACACACACACACACACACACACACACACACTAGATATGGATGTAGTGATATCTCTGCTGTAATTACCTTCAAAATGGATGACATGTTGACCCAACCTCTTTGTGTCTTTCCTTTCTCTCTACTCCTCCTCCCCTCCCCTCTCTCTCTCTCTCTCTCTCTCTCTCTCTCTCTCTCTCTCCCCCCCCCCTCATTTTCAATGTGTGCCTCAGCCACGTTCTCCTCTTCATTAATGTCTTTATCCTGTCCTCTCTGCCCTCACAGGCAGGTCTGTATCGTTCTTCTCTGCTCTTCTGGCATATCTTCTGGCATATTCAGGGTTCTCTTATTCACTGTTTACTTGATGTTGTGATGGCCAGAGCAAGTTAAGGTCATGTCATGTTATATTGTATTGCATTATATTACGTTGCATTGTAACATAATGTCATGTAATGTAACGTCTCATATCTTTTCATATCTTCTCTAACGGCACACACAATTATGAAACAGTTGCCACTATCTCTGTTTTACAATGCATAATTCCAGTCCTACAACTCACATACTATACTGTATGTTCCCCAACAGAGGAACCAATCACACAGTACTTACTAAGCTTGGCAAGGGAGCGGAAATATACACATTTGGTAAACATACACACCATGATGACACTCTTATTATGCCCACAATCGGGTCTTTATGCCTGGGGAGAAAGCTAGACTTCACACCAGATAAGTAACACCACAAACCCAGGGATGTGAGAGCAGGAAGGACAGATCTCACACTGGAACGTGGAAAGAGGTTTGGAAATGTGTTTAGAACTGATTCAGCAGAGGTGTCTGTTGCTGTGTGAAAAGAGAAATAGTAAATGTATCAACCCCATTCTTACGTGTGTCCTCCCCTGAGTATAGGTTCCTCTGCACATGACTCAAATATCAAAGTGTCGTTTGATCTCTCGCTGGGTTTTCTCCCGCTGAAACAAATCGGCACAATTCGCTGTTTTTTGAATAGCTGCTTGTCAGAGTTTTGATGATGAAATGTAGCACTCTGCTCAACCCCTCTCTCTCTCTCGATCTCTCTCTCTCTCTCTCTCTCTCTCTGTGTGTCTCTCTCTCTCTCTCTCTCTCTCTCTCTCTCTCTCTCTCTCTCTCTCTCTCTCTCTCTCTCTCCCTATCCTTCTACTTTTCCTTTCCCCCCCTCCTCTCTCTCTCTCTCTCTCGCTCTCTGTGTGTCTCTCTCTCTCTCTCTCTCTCTCTCTCTCTGTGTCTCTCTCTCTCTCTGTCTCTCTCTGTGTCAATTCAATTCAAGGTGCTTTATTGGCATGGGAAACATGTGTTAACATTGCCAAAGCAAGTGAGGTAGATAATATACAAAAGTGAAATAAACAATCAAAATGAACAGTAAACTTTACACATACAGAGGTTTCAAAACAATAAATGTCATATTATGTATGTATACAGTGTGGTAACAATGTACAAATGGTTAAAGTACACAAGGGAAAATAAATAAGCATAAATATGGGTTGTATTTACAATGGTGTTTGTTCTTCACTGGTTGCCCTTTTCTTGTGGCAACAGGTCACAAATCTTGCTGTTGTGACGACACACTGTGGAATTTCACCCAGTAGGTATGGGAGTTTATCAAAATTGGGTTTGTTTTCGAATTCTTTGTGGATCTGTGTAATCTGAGGGAAATATGTGTCTAATATTGGGCAGGAGGTTAGGAAATGCAGCTCAGTTTCCACCTCATTTTGTGGGCAGTGTGCACATAGCCTGTCTTCTCTTGAGAGCCATGTCTGCCTACGGCGGCCTTTCTCAATAGCAAGGCTATGCTCACTGAGTCTGTATATAGTCAAAGCTTTCCTTAAGTTTGGGTCAGTCACAGTGGTCAGGAATTCTGCCACTACGTAGCATTCTAATTTGCTCTGTTTCTTTATTAATTCTTTCCAATGTGTCAAGTAATTATCTTTTTGTTTTCTCATGATTTGCTTGGGTCTAATTGTGCTGCTGTCCTGGGGCTCTGTGGGGTGTGTTTGTGTTTGTGAACAGAGCCCCAGGACCAGCTTGCTTAGGGGACTCTTCTCCAGGTTCATCTCATGGGTGATGGCTTTGTTTATGGAAGGTTTGTGAATCGCTTCCTTTTAGGTGGTTGTAGAATTTAACGTCTCTTTTCTGGATTTTTGATAATTAGTGGGTATCGGCCTATTTCTGCTCTGCATGCATTATTTGGTGTTCTACGTTGTACACGGAGGATTTTTTTGCAGAATTCTGCATGTAGAGTCTCAATTTGGTGTTTGTCCCATTTTGTGAAATCTTGGTTGGTGAGCGAACCCCAGACCTCACAACCACAGAGGGCAATTGCCTCTATGACTGATTCAAGTATTTTTAGCCAAATCCTAATTGGTATGTTGAATTTTATGCTCCTTTTGATGGCATAGAATGCTATTCTTGCCTTGTCTCTCAGATCGTTCACAGCTTTGTGGAAGTTACCTGTGGCGCTGATGTTTAGGCCAAGGTATGTATATTTTTTTGTGTGCTCTAGGGCAATGGTGTCTAGATGAAATTTGTATTTGTGGTCCTGGCGACTGGATCTTTTTTGGAACACTTACTGAGATTTACTGTCAGGGCCTAGGTCTGGCAGAATCTGTGCAGAATATCTAGGTGCTGCTGTAGGCCCTCCTTGGTTGGTGACAGAAGCACCAGATCATCAGCAAACAGTAGACATTTGACTTCAGATTCTAGTAGGGTGAGGCCGGGTGCTGCAGACTTTTCTAGTGCCCGCGCCAATTCGTTGATATATATGTTGAAGAGGGTGGGGCTTAAGCTGCATCCCTGTCTCACTCCACGGCCCTGTGGGAAGAAATGTGTGTGTTTTTTGCCTATTTTAACCGCACACTTGTTGTTTGTGTACATGGATTTTATAATGTCGTATGTTTTACCCCCAACACCACTTTCCATCAATTTGTATAGCAGACCCTCATGCCAAATTGAGTTGAAGGCTTTTTTGAAATCAACAAAGCATGAGAAGACTTTGCCTTTGTTTTGGTTTGTTTGGTTGTCAATTAGGGTGTTTGACACTTGACTCCAATTTGACATTTGCTCAGTACATTGTTTTCATTGAGGAAATGTACGAGTCTGCTGTTAATGATAATGCAGAGGATTATTCCAAGGTTGCTGTTGACGCATATCCCACGGTAGTTATTGGAGTCAAATGTGTCTCCACTTCTGTAGATGGTGGTGATCAGTCCTTGGTTCCAAATATTGGGGAAGATGCCAGAGCTAAGGATGATGTTAAAGAGTTTTAGTATAGCCAATTGGAATTTGTTGTCTGCATTTTTGATCATTTCATTAAGGATACCATCAACACCACATGCCTTTTTGGGTTGGAGGGTTTTTATTTTGTCCTGTAGCTCATTCAAGGTAATTGGAGAATCCAGTGGGTTCTGGTAGTCTTTAATAGTTGATTCTAAGATTTGTATTTGATCCTGTATATGTTTTTGCACTTTATTCTTTGTTATAGAGCCAAAAAGATTGGAGAAGTGGTTTACCCATACATGTCCATTTTGGATAGATAATTCTTCATGTTGTTGTTTGTTTAGTGTTTTCCAATTTTCCCAGAAGTGGTTGGAGACTATGGATTATTCAATTACATTGAGCTGATTTCTGACGTGCTGTTCCTTCTTTTTCTGTAGTGTATTTCTGTATTGTTTTAGTAATTTACCATAGTGAAGGTGTAGACTCAGGTTTTCCGGGTCTCTATGTTTTTGGTTGGACAGGTTTCTCAATTTCTTTCTTAGATTTTTGCATTCTTCATCAAACCATTTGTCATTGTTGTTCATTTTCTTCGGTTTTCTATTTGAGATTTTTAGATTTGATAGGGAAGCTGAGGTCAAATATACTGTTAAGATTTTCTACTGCCAAGTTTACACCTTCACTATTACAGTGGAACCTTTTACCCAGGAAATTGCCTAAAAGGGATTGAATTTGTTGTTGCCTAACTGTGTTTTGGTAGGTTTCCAAGCTGCATTCCTTCCATCTATAGCATTTCTTAATGTTACTCAGTTCCTTTGGCTTTGATGCCTCATGATTGAGTATTGCTCTATTCAAGTAGACTGTGATTTTGCTGTGGTCTGATAGGGGTGTCAGTGGGCTGACTGTGAACACACTGTGAACACTCTGAGAGACTCTGGGTTGAGTAGTCTACAGTACTACTGCCAAGAGATGAGCTATAGGTGTACATACCATAGGAGTCCCCTTGAACCTTACCATTGACTATGTACATACCCAGCGTGCGGAGTTGTGACCCGTTTTTATTGGTTATGTTGTCATAGTTGTGCCTAGGGGGGTATATGGGGGAGGGAATGCTGTCACCTGCAGGCAGGTGTTTGTCCCCCTGTGTGCTGAGGGTGTCAGGTTCTTGTCCGGTTCTGGCATTTAGGTCGTCACAGACTAGTACATGTCCCTGGGCCTGGAAATGATTGATTTCCCCCTCCAGGATGGAGAAGCTGTCTTCATTAAAGTATGGGGATTCTAGTGGGGGGATATAGGTAGCACACATGAGGACATTTTTCTCTGTTTTCTCCTTTTGAATTTCTAGCCAAATGTAAAATGTTCCTGTTTTGATTAATTTAATGGAGTGAGTTAGGTCTGCTCTATACCAAATTAGCATACCCCCTGTGTCCCTTCCCTGTTTCACACCTGGTAGTTTGGTGGATGGGGACTACCATCTCTCTGTAACCTAGAGGGCAACCAGTGGTCCCGTCTCCTCTGTCTCTGTCTCTGTCTCTGTCTCTGTCTCTCTCTCTCTCTGTCTCTCTCTCTCTCTCTCTCTCTCTCTCTGTCTCTCTCTCTGGTGCTTTCTCTCTGTCTCTCTCTCTCTCTCTTTCTCTCTCTCTGTGTGTCTCTCTCTCTCTCTCTGTGTGTGTCTCTCTCTCTCTGTCTCTCTCTCTCTCTCTCTCCCTCTCCCTCTACTCTTCCTTTCCCTTTCCTCTCTCTCTCTCTCTCTCTCTCTCTCTCTCTCTCTCTTTCTGTCTGTCTGTCTCTCTGTCCCTCTGTCTCTCTGTCTCTCCCTATACTCTTCCTTTCCCCCTCCCCTCTCTCTCTCTCTCTCTCTCTCTCTCTCAATTTTCAATTCAATTCAATTTGCTTTAATAATGATGTAACAATGTACATATTGCCAAAGCTTACTTTGGATATTTACAATATGAAAATAACAAGATTCAAAATTGTCAAAGGAACAACAGTAACAACAATAACCAAGGGTCAAAATAACCATACATTGAACAATAACAATAAGCATACAGTAGAGTACATGTGCAGGTTGATTGTTCTGTCAGACACTGTCCCTCAACTTATGGCAGGCAGAAATGTAGTGCGCTGCCAACCCACGGCTCTCTGCGTCCTCCCACAACAGGACGGGTAGCCTACTCTCATCAGAGAGGTCTTTGAAACCTTGAATAAGGGTTTCAAATTTGGGGAAATGACACTCTCTAATTGTTTTATATTATTATATTTCACATTTTGTCAGGAAATGCAGCTCCGTCTCAGGTTCTGCAGTTGTGCAGTAGTTGCACAGCCTTTCCTCTACAGGGAGCCAGGTTTTCTTGTGTCTACCCTTCTCAATGGCTAGGCTGTGCTCACTGAGCCTGTACTTTGTCAAGGTTTTTCTAAGGTTTTGATCAGTAACCATTGTCAAATAGTTAGCCATAGTGTACTGTCGATTTAGGGCCAGATAGCACTACATTTTGCTTTGTGTTAGTGCTTGGGTTTCCCAATAAGCTATGTCGTTTTGTTTTGACTGTGTTGTAATTTGGTTTATTCTGATTTATTGGATGTTCTGGTCCTGGGGCTTCAGTGTGTTAGTAGAACAGGTTTGTGAACCCAGGACCAGCTGGATGAGGGGACTCTTTTCTTTGCTCAGCTCTTGGCATTGCAGGGCTTGGTAATGATATGAGAGGGGGTCAATGTATTTGGAGTTTTTATTATTAGTGGATATTGGCCTAATTCTGCCCTGCATGCATTGTTTGTAGTTTTCCTCTGGACATGTAGGAGAATCTTACAGAACTCTGCATGCAGGGTTTCAATGGGATGTTTTTCCCATTTGATGAAATCTTGTTTTGCAAGTGGACCCCACACCTCTCTGCTATAAAGTGCAATTGGTTCAATGACATATTCAATTAGCTTTAGCCAACTTTTAATAGGTATTTCAATTTGAATTTGCTCTTTAATGGCATAGAATGTCCTGCGTGCTTTCTCTCTCAGTTCATTCACTGCCTCATTAAGGTGTCCAGTTGAGCTTATTTTTTAACCTAAGTAATTGTAGTGTGTGCAGTACTCTATATATTTTGTACCAATTGAGAACTTTGGTCTAATTCCCTGAGATTTGGATCTTCTCTGGAAAATCATTATTTAGTCTTTTTGGGGTTTACTGCCAGGGCCCAGGTCTGGCAGTACTGCTCTAGTAGGTCCAGGCTCTGCTGTAGGCTATGTGCTGT
Organism: Oncorhynchus clarkii lewisi; assembly: GCF_045791955.1. Classification (NCBI taxonomy): domain Eukaryota; kingdom Metazoa; phylum Chordata; class Actinopteri; order Salmoniformes; family Salmonidae; genus Oncorhynchus; species Oncorhynchus clarkii. The sequence continues at coordinate 14,366,711 of NC_092170.1, forward strand.
GGGTGACAGCAGGCATAGGTCATCTGCGAAGAGTAGGCATTTAACTTCTGAATTGTGGAGACTAACACCATGGGCTTTTTCTAGAATAGTGGCCAATTCATTTATGTAAATATTGAAGAGTGCAGGGCTCAGATTGCAACCCTGGCAAAGGCCCCACCCCTGGTTAAAGAATTCTGTTATTTTCTTGCAAATTTTAAAGAATTCTGTTATTTTCTTGCTAATTTTATTGCCACATATTGCCACATATTGCCAATATACATTGATTTAATTCTGTCATATGTTTTACCCCCTACACCACTTTCAATAACCTTGTAGAACAGTCCTGAATGCCAAATAGAATCAAATGCTTTTTGGAAGTCAATAATGCAAGCGTATATTTTGGTATTATTTTGGTGGACATGTTTTTCTATCAGGGCGTGTAGGGTGTAAATATGATCAGTCGTGCCATGTTTCGGTATAAATCCAAATCCAAACTAAACTAATGGTGTTTTCTAATGCAAGAAATAGACCTCTGATCCATTCACCTATTACTCCCTGTCAGGGCAAGGAGATTGAGGTTGTAACCTCATAAATATCTTGGAATTTTAATTGATGACGGCCTCTTTTAAATTGCATATTCAACAACTTACAATACACAAATATTTAAGCAGAAATTGGGATTTTATTTTAGGAATAAGGCCTGTTTTTCTTTTGAAGCCAGAAGGAGGCTAGTATCAGCTACATTTATGCCTTTACTAGACTATGTGGATATTTTATATATGAATGCTTCCGCTCAGTGTTTGAGATCAATTGACACTTTTTACCATGGCACTTTGAGATTTATTTTAAACTGCAAAACCCTTACCAAAACCCTGCACTTCGTATACCAGGGTTGGCTGGCCTTCTCTAGTCACTCGTAGGCTCAGTCCCTGGTATACTTCTATTTACAAAGCCATTTTGGGTTTACTACCTTTTTATTTGTGCATTTTTTTTGTTCAGAAATGTGGTGGGTACTCTCTTCGTTCGCTGGACTTTATCCTGCTAACTGTGTCACGGCTTTCTTCCTGGGAAGGAGAGGCGGACCAAAACGCAGCGTGGTTATAGTTCATGGTTCTTTAATAAGAGACACTTAACATGAACACAACTACAAAACAAGAAACGTGAAAACCGAAACAGCCCTATCTGGTGCAGTAAACACAAAGACAGGAAACAATCACCCACAAAATACCCAAAGAATATGGCTGCCTAAATATGGTTCCCAATCAGAGACAACAATAAACACCTGCCTCTGATTGAGAACCAATCTAGGCAACCATAGACTTACCTAGACACCTAAACTGAACACAACCCCATAAATCTACAAAAACCCCTAGACAAGACAAAACACATAAATCACCCATATCACACACCCTGTCCTAACCAAAATAATAAAGAAAACAAAGATAACTAAGGCCAGGGCATGACAATCTGTTCCAAATGTCCGAACTGAATTTGGTAAAAGGGCTTTTATGTACTCTGCGCCATTGTCTTGGAACACCTTACAAAATACTTTGAAGCTGGAAGAACTTGTCCCGATTGGTGTTTTTAAATCACTGATGAAGGATTTTGAGGCTGATTCCCTGACCTGTCAATGTTTTTAATTTGCTGTTTTATACTCTTGTGAATTCAATGGTTTTTACTAGATTACTTGTAGTTTTTCATGTTGTCTGTCTGTAATTTTTTTGTAATGACTTGGTGCTGCCTTTCTTGGCCAGGGCACTCTTGAAAAAGAGATTTTAATCTCAATGAGCCCTTCCTGGTTAAATAAAGGTTAAATAAAAAATGTGGCTTTTACTCAAGACATTGTGCTTATTAAGGAAGTTTAGAACTCTTACATTTATAATACTACAGAAAACATTCCCCAGGTTACTGTTCACACAAATGCCTCTGTAATTGTTAGGGTCAAATTTGTCTCTGTTCTTTAAGATTGGGGTTATGAGTCCTTGATTCCAGATGTCAGGGAAATAACCTACACTCAGGATCAAATTAAACTGTTTTAATATAGCCAATTTAAAATTTTCACTAGTGAGTTTGAGAATCTCATTTAGAATGCCATCAGGTCTGCATGCTTTTTTAAATTTGAGAGCCTGAAGTTTCTTATAGAGCTCCTGGTCAGTAATTGGGGAGTCCAGTGGATTTTGATTGTCCTTTATGGCTTTCTCTAATCCATTTAACTTCTCATGAATTTTGCGTTGTTCTGCATTTGTGTCAATTTGAACGGTGTTGTAGAGTGTTTTAAAATGGGTTGTGAAATGTGTCACCATTTTGTATCACTAATTCCTCTTGTTTAGATTTTTTTAGTTATTTCAAATTTTGCCAGAATGTGTTTATGTTTATGGACTCCTCAATTAGTGTCAGTTGCTTGCTGTTGTACTGTGCTTTTTTGGTTCTGAGTGTACGTTTATAGTTTTAAAGTCTCACAGTAATGAAGGCGTAATTCACCATTATTTGGGTCTCTGTGCTTTTGGTTGGATAGTGTTCTAAGTTTTTTCCTTATAATTTTACAATCTGCATCAAACCAGTTGTCATCTGTGGTCTTTTTTGTTTTGTTTTTTATCAATTTCAATTGTGCTTCTTTTGCCGTTTGCCTGAATATATAGTTGATGTTTTTTACTGCTAGATTGATGCCTTCTTTACAGTGAGTGAATGTGGTATCCAGAAAGTTATCTAAGAGTGTCTGGATATTTTGGTTACAGGTTGCTTACTGGTATTCTTCTGTGCTGTTTTGGGCCCATCTGTATGAATGTCTGATGTTGTACAGCTTACTGGGCTGTGAATGTGTGGTTGTTTCCATGTCTGTTCTTTTGAGGAACAACGTATTTTGGCTGTGATCAGACAGAGGTGTTAGTGGCTTGACACTGAATGACCTGAGAGAGAAAGGGTCAATGTCTGTGATCATATAGTCTACTGTACTGTGGCCAAGAGGTGAGCAGTAGGTGAATCTCTCCAAAGAGTCCCCTTGTAACCTACCATTGACAAAGTACAGACCCAGGCTTCTACAGAGCTGCAACAGATCCCTTCCGTTGTTGTTGACGGTGCTGTCACTGTTGTTTCTATGGGGGAGATTAAGGCAGTTAGAAATGGTATGGCCTGTAATAAAGCTGTCCCCTCGTGTGGTCGTTAGATCAGGTAGTGTTCCTGTGCGGGCATTTGTGTCCCAACAGATGAGCACATTTCCCTGGGCATGGAAATGGCACGTCTCTTCCTCAAGGTTGGGGAAGATCTCCTCTGAGTAATATGGGGATTCTGAGGGGGGATACATATTGCACAAAGGAACACATATTTTTCTGTCAGTACATGTTATTTTTTCAGTTTTAACCAAATGTGATATTTATCAATTTTGAGGGGATCAATTAGATTTTGTAGTTCGGATTTGTACCAAATGATCTTTCCTCCAGTCTCTGCCTCTATTGACAGAGCTGTCACCTCTCTGTAGCCTGTGGGACAGTGAGTGACAATGTCAGCCTTACACCATATCTCCTGCAGAATGATGATGTCAACATCTTTAAGATTTTTGTTGAACTCCAATGCTAAACTCTTCAGTCTAAAGGTTGATGAGTTTAGGCCCCGAAGGTTCCACATGCTAACTGATAGGTTGATGAGTTTAGGCCCCAAAGGTTCCACATGCTAACTGATAGGTTGATGAGTTTAGGCCCCGAAGGTTCCACATGCTAACTGATAGGTTGATGAGTTTAGGCCCCGAAGGTTCCACCTGCTAACTGATAGGTTGATGAGTTTAGGCCCTGAATGTTCCACATGCTGACAGATAGCGATTTCATGTTGCAAAAAGAAAGAATAGCAGTCAGAAATACAGTAACTACTAACTAATAAGCTGTTAAGAGTGAGATAAACAGGATAACAGCTAACATTTTTTCTGTTATATATATATATATATATATATATATATATATATATATATATATATATATATTCATTGAACAAGTAAAATGTTAGTACTGTGTGTGTGTGTGTGTGTGTGTGTGTGTGTGTGTGTGTGTGTGTGTGCGCGCGCACGTGCGTGCGTGCTGTTTAATCTCACTCAATCCTACAGGGTTCTCTTGTCCTCTGACTTCTGCGTAGCTGCGCTGGTCCTGCTGTTGGGCCCTGTAGAGTGGAGGAGGACCAGTTCTGGGCCGTGGGGCTTCCTCTCTGGTCTGGTAGAGGTGGTGGTCTGGTGCGGGGTAGTAGTCTGGGCCCGGTCCAGTCTGGCTAAGCCGATGGAAGTGGTGATGCTCTGTTAGTGGGCGGGGCCTGTGGGGTGCGCTGGGTCTGGTGTGGAAGGGGGCTGGGGCTCCTTGGCGGTGCAGTGTTCTGGTAGGTGTCTCTTGGTGGTCCTCTGTCCAGTGCGGCATGGGGTGTTTGTCTACCAAGTGCCACGTCCTTTAGAGACTTGGCAAACATCCCTACTGTCTGCTTCCTCAGGTGGGAGTGGTCGTGCAGATGCTCTGGGGTGATTGTTGGGTGGAGAGCAACGTGTACATTCGGGAGTAGGCCACACCCTCTGGTGATGACAGCATCGCTCTCTCTCTATGTCTCTCACTCTCTGTCTCTCTCTCTTTCTGTCTCTTTCTGTATGTCTCTCTGTCTCTCTCTCTCTCTCTCTCTCTCTCTCTCTCTCTTTCTCTCTCTCTCCATCTCCCTCTCCCTATACTCTATCTTTCCCCCTCCTCTCTCTCTCTCTCTCTCTCTCTCTCTCTCTCTCTCTCTCTCTGTCTCTCTCTCTCTCTTTCTGTCTCTTTCTGTCTTTCTCTGTTTGTCTGTCTCTCTCTGTCTCTCTCCCCATCCCTCTACTCTTCCTCTCCCCCTCCTCTCTCTCTCTCTCTCTCTCTCTCTCTCTCTCTCTCTCTCTCCCTCTCTCTCTCCCTCTCCCTATCCCTCTACTCTTCCTTTCCCCCTCCTCTTCTCTCTCTCTCTCGGTCTCTTTCTCTAACTGTACTTCACGCTCTGTGGATTTTCAGTCCCTCATTCTGTGTAAGCTTGTAAGTTTAGCTGTGTTTGAGTGTCCCTGCTACCTCCTCTATCTGTGTGGTCCATGGTCAGTGTCCCTGCTACCTCCTCTATCTGTGTGGTCCATGGTCAGTGTCCCTGCTACCTCCTCTATCTGTGTGGTCCATGGTCAGTGTCCCTGCTACCTCCTCTATCTGTGTGGTCCATGGTCAGTGTCCCATGAGCGTGAGAGGACAGTAAAAGAGGGAGAGGAGAGAAGAGGAGGGGCGGAGAAACCCTAATTGTCCGTTTCGTGCCAGTGCAATTAGTTGTGAATGGAAAGTGTGTTTCTCCAAAAGGCTCATATACACCCCCCCTCCCTTCATCCCTCCCTTCCTCCCTCCCTCCCCCCTCCTTCTGTCCCTCTCTGAATGACTTTACTGAGCCTAATGCCAGCTAATTAGGCCCTGGTTCATTTTGGAGGGAGTGTGTCTGACTATTTGTCATTCCCTCTTATCACAAGTCTGTTCCTGGAGTCCTACCCAGCAGTTAACTGGCTGTATTTGGGTGCTTAAACACAGGACACACCCATAGAGTAGGGGTCTAAAGAGCCCACACAGATGCCCTGGTCTGGATATGTGGCTGCCTATTTAGTTGACCAAATGCTCCAATAGAGGGCAGAGAAAAGCCCTAACCTTATACCCTGCCCCTAAAGGCATCCCACTGAAGGCCCAAAGCCCCCAAATATACAGTTAGTTATTCCTCTACTGTCCCAAACTAATCTAGAGTCTCTAATAGCTGAGAATGCCTTGTTTATGCCCCTGCCAAGGCTTCTTCCCAGGGCCCTGCTGCGTCCCACTCTGCATCACCATAACAACCAAACATCCCAACAGGAAGTGCACTTCATGAACTCCATTTCTACACCTCTGTCCCTCTATATTATCTTAGTTTTTTACATTGTTTTCTTGAGCTGGAGGGAATTTGCTCCAGGCAACTTGCTAGAAATTGTCCTGCCCAGAGGCGTGTGTGTGTGTGTGTGTGTGTGTGTGTGTGTGTGTGTGTGTGTGTGTGTGTGTGTGTGTGTGTGTGTGTGTGTGTGTGTGTGTGTGTGTGTGTGTGTGTGTGTGTGTGTGTGAGAGAGAGAATACACCTTAATGGAATTCATTCCACCGCTAAGGGAGAGCGAGAAGTAGGTGGGTGAGAGGAAGGGAGAGACAAAAAGAGAGAGAGCGAGATAAGGGAGGAAGGAGAGTGTCAGGCAGAAAAAAGACAAAATAAATAGAGATTGAAAGAGAGATAGGAGGAGTGTAACTGTCCATCAGTGTAAAGAGATAACTGTTCATCAGTGTAAAGAAAGAACTATTAGTCGGTGTAAAGAGATAACTGTTCATCAGTGTAAAGAGATAACTGTTCATCAGTGTAAAGAGATAACTGTTCATCAGTGTAAAGAGATAACAGTTCATCAGTGTAAAGAGATAACTGTTCATCAGTGTAAAGAGATAACTGTTCATCAGTGTAAAGAGATAACTGTTCATCAGTGTAAAGAGATAAATGTTCATCAGTGTAAAGAGATAACTGTTCATCAGTGTAAAGAGATAACTGTTCATCAGTGTAAAGAGATAACTGTTCATCAGTGTAAAGAGATAACTGTTCATCAGTGTAAAGAGATAACAGTTCATCAGTGTAAAGAGATAACTGTTCATCAGTGTAAAGAGATAACTGTTCATCAGTGTAAAGAGATAACAGTTCATCAGTGTAAAGAGATAACTGTTCATCAGTGTAAAGAGATAACTGTTCATCAGTGTAAAGAGATAACGGTTCATCAGTGTAAAGAGATAACTGTTCAACAGTGTAAAGAGATAACGGTTCATCAGTGTAAAGAGATAACAGTTCATCAGTGTAAAGAGATAACTGTTCATCAGTGTAAAGAGATAACTGTTCATCAGTGTAAAGAGATAACTGTTCATCAGTGTAAAGAGATAACGGTTCATCAGTGTAAAGAGATAACTGTTCATCAGTGTAAAGAGATAACTGTTCATCAGTGTAAAGAGAACTGTTCATCAGTGTAAAGAGATAACTGTTCATCAGTGTAAAGAGATAACTGTTCATCAGTGTAAAGAGATAACAGTTCATCAGTGTAAAGAGATAACTGTTCATCAGTGTAAAGAGATAACTGTTCATCAGTGTAAAGAGATAACGGTTCATCAGTGTAAAGAGATAACTTTTCATCAGTGTAAAGAGATAACTGTTCATCAGTGTAAAGAGATAACTGTTCATCAGTGTAAAGAGATAACTGTTCATCAGTGTAAAGAGATAACTGTTCATCAGTGTAAAGAGATAACTGTTCATCAGTGTAAAGAGATAACTGTTCATCAGTGTAAAGAGATAATTGTTCATCAGTGTAAAGAGATAACTGTTCATCAGTGTAAAGAGATAACTGTTCATCAGTGTAAAGAGATAACTGTTCATCAGTGTAAAGAGATAACTGTTCATCAGTGTAAAGAGATAACTGTTCATCAGTGTAAAGAGATAACTGTTCATCAGTGTAAAGAGATAACGGTTCATCAGTGTAAAGAGATAACTGTTCATCAGTGTAAAGAGATAACTGTTCATCAGTGTAAAGAGATAACTGTTCATCAGTGTAAAGAGATAACTGTTCATCAGTGTAAAGAGATAACTGTTCATCAGTGTAAAGAGATAACTGTTCATCAGTGTAAAGAGATAACTGTTCATCAGTGTAAAGTAATACCTGATTAATTGTCATGAAGTTAAAAAGCAGAAAGGTCAGGTGGTCTGTTGGAGAGAAGCACCACACTTTTCACCTCACATGTTCTCCTGTCTTCTTTTGTTATCCTTTGTTTCCTCCTCTTTTTCTCCTTCCTCCCTGTTTACCAGCAGCATGGCTCTGTGAGCTGTTTGCTTTGGCTGCACTGTGACACCTGGGCCCTCAAGCCATTGCAGCCAATCACAGAGGGAGCTAATGTAGGCCAGTGGGCAGTGAGGCGGATCTTTGCGACTGTGGTACATTGTTTTATTATGAAGAGATGATGATGTCGAAAATATGTGACCTTATTTTAACGTCACGATTAATTGCAGTCTGGTAGCACTGAGTAAGTTTCCATGCTCTCCTCATTTCCTCTCCTCCTCCCTCTCCCACACCAGACCAGATCCACCATGACACCTCAGGGACTCCAAAGTAGTCAGACAGCTCCCAAGCTGGAGGCAGCAGCATATCTCTTTTTTTATCTCCTCCCCTTCTCTTTCTCTCTCTCATTCTCATTCTCATTCTCATTTTCTCATTCTCATTCTCTCTCTCTCATTCTCATTCTCTCTTTCTCATTCTCATTCTCTCTCTCATTCTCATTCTCATTCTCTCATTCTCATTCTCATTCTCTCATTCTCATTCTCATTCTCATTCTCATTCTCATTCTCATTCTCTCATTCTCATTCTTATTCTCTCTCTCTCATTCTCATTCTCTATTTCTCATTCTCATTCTCTCATTCTCATTCTCTCTCTCTCATTCTCTCTTTCTCATTCTCTCTCTCATTCTCATTCTCATTCTCATTCTCATTCTCATTCTCTCTCTCTCATTCTCATTCTCATTCTCTCTTTCTCATTCTCATTCTCTCTCTCATTCTCATTCTCATTCTCTCATTCTCATTCTCATTCTCATTCTCATTCTCATTCTCTCTCTCTCTCATTCTCATTCTCATTCTCTCTTTCTCATTCTCATTCTCTCATTCTCATTCTCTCTTTCTCATTCTCATTCTCATTCTCTCTTTCTCATTCTCATTCTCATTCTCATTCTCTCTCTCTCATTCTCATTCTCATTCTCTCTCTTTCTCATTCTCATTCTCTCTTTCTCATTCTCATTCTCATTCTCATTCTCTCATTCTCATTCTCATTCTCATTCTCATTCTCTCTTTCTCATTCTCATTCTCATTCTCTCTCTCTCATTCTCATTCTCATTCTCTCTCTCATTATCATTCTTATCCTCTCTTTCTCATTCTCATCCTCTCTCTCTCATTCTCATTCTCTCTCATTATCTCTCATTCTCATTCTCATTCTCTCTCTCTCATTATCATTCTCATTCTCTCTCATTATCATTCTCATTCTCTCTCATTCTCTCTCTCTCATTCTCATTCTCTCTCTCTCATTCTCTTTCTCATTCTCATTCTCTCTCTCTCTCATTCTCATTCTCATTCTCATTCTCACTCTCATTCTCTCTCATTCTCATTCTCTCTCTCTCTCTCTCTCTCTCTCTCTCTCTCTCTCTCTCTCTGTCTGTCTGTCTCCCCCCCTCCTTCCAGTGATGATGTCATTGATGCAGAGATGAATATGTTGCTTAAAGACAGGGTGGGTGCTGAGGGACAGTCCGCAGTGCGGAGAGGTGGAGGAGAGATGAAGGAGAGGTGGAGGAGAGAGGAAGGAGAGGTGGAGGAGATGAGAGAGGAAGGAATGACAGAGTAGTCCAGTGTGGGACAGACAGATAAAGAGACTCAATCTCTGTTATGACTAACATTTGCACCTACTGTGTATGTAATGTTTATTTTCAGATGGGAAAAACAGTCTACATTTACACTTGACCTTGATATTTTTGGTCTACCTTTATGTTATACTGTATTCCCTCTGGACAATAACAGGTGCAAACTTAGTACTGGTGCGATGGCTGACTCAGAGACTGAGAGACTGAGAGATAGGGAGGGCTCGCCACACCCCAGAGCATTGAATCACATTCTCCCTCCTCACCCACAAACTCTACAAACCCCAATGGCAGCCAGAGAGAGAAAGGGGGAAGGGGGGGGGGGGGGGGGGCTCAGTTCGTGGTTTAAATATTTCTCACAGCTCAGCCAGCTCAGTCACAAATCAATGAGCTCAGCCCGATGTCAAATCAGCACCCAGGATGCTGTGCGTTTGTGCTAGGGAGAGATTGAAACGATAGTGATCTACAGCAGACACACACACTAGCACGAGTCTGAGTTTTGGTGCATGAGGATGGCTTTGAGTAGATGTGATTTATGTCCCCACACCTTGTCTCCAGATGAATTCTCCCATGAATCATTGCACCTGCAGAGGGGACATTGGCTCGTCTGTTGGTTTGGGTTTATATGGATTTAGGATCCTGCTCTGTGCCTGGGCTTATATGCTGCTATATTATTTTTATGCACACAAACTCTCTATATTGCATATTTTATGATCTCATTCGGCCGTTTTATGGCTTTTACAAGACATTGAATTTAGGATTATGCGTATATGGTTTCATATATTCTCACTCTGCTGGTTTGTAAGTCTATCAGGCTCATGCAGACCAATAAAATGGTGCCGATAGATAGGGCAACCGTGCTTCTAGCCCCTAAGCAACTGCACCACCCGCAACTGCAGGGCTCTCCAGAGGGTGGTGTGGTCTGTCCACCGCTTCAACGGGGGCAAACTACCTGCCCTCCAGGACACCTACAGCCCCCGATGTCACAGGAATGCCAAAAAGATCATCACGGACAACAACCACCTGAGCCACGGCCTGTTCACCCCGCTATCATCCAAGGCGAAGTCGGTACAGGTGCATCAAAGCTGGGACCAAGAGACTGAAAAACAGCTTCTATCTCAAGGCCATGAGACTATAACGGTGCCAAACGGTGCCAACAAACTGTTAGGGCCTAATATAAAATATATTTTGGTTTGTTCAGCACTTTTTTTTGTTTACTACATGATTCCATATGTGTTATTTCCTAGTTTTGATGTCTTTGCTATTATTCTACAATGTAGAAAATAGTAAAAAATAAGAAAAACCTTTGATGTAGGTGTGTCCAAATTTTTGACTGGTACTGTAAATGTGCTTTGTCCTAATAGGCTATTACTGCTGCTGTTTTCACTACAGCATTACAACAGCATTTACTATCAGTCTATTTTATTGCCACATCCATAAGGCACGTCTGAGGCTTACTGGCACTGCTGTGTATGGGGACTTATTGGTGTGTGTGTGTGTGTGTGTGTGTGTGTGTGTGTGTGTGTGTGTGTGTGTGTGTGTGTGTGTGTGTGTGTGTGTGTGTGTGTGTGTGTGTGTGTGTGTGTGTGTGTGTGTGTGTGTGTGTGTGTGTGTGTGTCTGAGGGGTTAGAGGCCTGTGAGCTCTGGAGATATAGAGTGGACACGTCTGCAGATTTGATCCCTGTTCAGACAGTGTGTTCAGACAGTGTGTTCAGACAGTGTGTTCAGACAGCGGTCTGCATCCTCCATTTTCTCCATTACATGTCTAATGGTGGTACCTGGGACAACACAGCTCCCGTGTGCTCCCTGCAGCCAGGCCATGGACTCCTGCATTATAGATGTGCTCCTACACAGGAACATGTGAGCTTAATGGAAGTGACAAGTGGAGCGATTTATAGAACATGCTATGTGACCATCCTTTCCCTCTGGGGCCTATTTATATGTACTGTATTGAATACTGTGTGCGTGGACATGTTTAAATATTCTTGTGGGGAGCAGAAGTCCCCACAAGACTTGTAAACACACCTTTTATTTACCAACTGGGGACATTTTGTTGGTCCCCACAAGGTCAAATGCTATTTCTATGGGGTTTAGGGTTAAGGTTAGAATTAGTGTTAGAATTAGTGTTAGGGTCAGAATTAGGTTTAGGGTTAGGGATTGAATTAGGTTTAGGTTAGGGTTAAGGTTAGGTTTTGGGTTAAGGTTAGGGTGCGTGCGTGCGTGCGTTAAGGTTAGGGTTAAGTTTAAGTTTACGGTTAGGGTAAGAGTATGGGTTAGGGATGGGTTAGGTTTAAGTTAGGGGTTAGGGAAAATGAATGGGACTGAATTGTGTCCCCCCCACAAGGTTAGCTGTACAAGACTGTGTGTGTGTGTGTGCGTGCGTCCGTGCGTAAATTCGTAACATATCACACCAAATGGATGACATAGTACACATTTGGATGACATAGTATACAAAAAATAAAAAATAAAAAAATACCGTTTTGGCTCGTGAGCACCACTTTCAAAACTATTGGCTTAAATTATACAAAAGTTTGAGAGTGCATCTTTAACTGTGAATGCTGCTGATGTAGCTTGCCATGTGTTTTAGTGCTGAGCAGTGTTAGCATAAAGCCCTGCCAAACCCCAGCCTGGTCACAGACTTGCTTAGAAAAGCGCAGACGTGGTTGGACGATGAGATTCCATTAGGATGGCTGGGGAGGGAGAGGGTGAGGAATTTTCTGAAAGATTTTCTGCCTCTCTTTCTGTAATCACGATGCTAATTAAAGTATACTTGTTAAGTGTGGCTGGGACTGTGCTCTATATACTGCCTACTGCAGCGAGTTAGCACTAGGCTAATTAGAAAAGCTAATGGTCTCCACAACCGTGGCTACAGTACTAATACCTTTAGTAAAGTGATGGATTACACAGAGGCAGGCCATGCAGGGGTTAGTTTCTCTCACTGGAGAACCCTATAGGGACACACACACTGACCACTGCACTGCTTTCACGACAACTACGTGAACATATGTCAGAATTCAGCTGGAAAGGGTAGAATAATAAACAGATGTTCATTTTGCTCCAAAAATGCTAAGTATGTCAGAGTTGTGCATACAGATACGCACATACACACAAACACAGACACACACAGCGACGCATCACTTCTCACGAGTCAGGTTAGTGTTGACAGCTGTGTGTGTCAGAGTGATTTTCAGTGTCTGCTCAGTGGTGAGGAGTGTGTTTCTCACTACTAACCCCTGATTACGCTTTGGGATGAGGAGCGCTGTCGGAACTCCGTCAGAATGCTGTTGGAGCGTCGCAGCTTTCCCAGAGCTCTCTCCTGAGTCACCCTGACTCATGTCATCATCCCAACAGTCCTGACTCCTGTCCTCATCCCAGCAATCTTGACTCCTGACCTCAACCCAACAGTCCTAACTCCTGTCCTCATCCCAACAGTCCTGACTCCTGTCCTCAACCCAGCAGTCTTGACTCCTGTCCTCAACCCAACAGTCCAAACTCCTGTCCTCATCCCAACAGTCCTAACTCCTGTCCTCATCTCAACAGTCCTGACTCCTGTCCTCATCCCACCAGTCCTGACTCCTGTCCTCATCCCAACAGTCCTGACTCCTGTCCTCAACCCAACAGTCCTAACTCCTGTCCTCATCCCACCAGTCCTGACTCCTGTCCTCAACCCAACAGTCCTGACTCCTGTCCTCATCCCACCAGTCCTGACTCCTGTCCTCAACCCAACAGTCCTAGCTCCTGTCCTCATCCCAACAGTCCTGACTCCTGTCCTCAACCCAGCAGTCTTGACTCCTGTCCTCAACCCAACAGTCCTAACTCCTGTCCTCGTCCCAACAGTCCTGACTCCTGTCCTCATCCCACCAGTCCTGACTTTCGTCCTCATCCCAACATTCCTGACTCCTGTCCTCATCCCAACATTCCTGACTCCTGTCCTCATCCCAACATTCCTGACTCCTGTCCTCATCCCACCAGTCCTGACTTCCGTCCTCATCCCAACATTCCTGACTCCTGTCCTAATTCCAACAGTCCTGACTCCTGTCGTCATCCCAGGACACCACAGGCCAGTGTGTGTGTATTCTTCTGTTTATCATTGCACTTTATTTGTCTAGTTTCAGTGATGGCCTTGCTAGCAGACATCAAATCCCAGCCATTCAGTACAAGACAATACCATAGAAAAGAGTTCTGATACAGGTTGAGGCATGCTACACTGTATAGCCACATCTCCAAACCCCACACAGTGGGTATGTTGGCTTTACTTTTGTACTCAAGTGTAGTGTATTGATGTGGTGTTTATGTTATGTAGCATAGTTATATGTAATAAGGGTTTTACTTCTGCATTCCTATAAGACATGCCTACAAAAACTCATTTGAAAACCCACCTGAGAATAATGATTAAAAAATGACTTGGTAGATAAGATAACATGACGCCAAAGAGGATGGCTGATGTTTTACATGCCCGTAATCAATTGTGCTATTTGTTCGTTTTTCTGCGTTTTTTGTAACTTATTTTTTAAACTTATTTTGTGCATTATGTTGCTGCTACCGTCTCTTATGACCAAAAATAACTTCTAGACATCAGAACTGGGATTACTCACCACGGACTGGAAGAAGCTTTTTCCTTTAACGAGTCGAACGAGAAAGATATACTGCTCTCCTGGGAACAGACCCAGATCCCCGTCATTTGCGCGAAGAAAAGACAGAGGAAAAGAGGACACAGATCGGGCTGCCTTTTGAGAATCCGTAGGCGAGCAAGTAAACTCCCATTGCAATCAATTCTACTTGCTAACATGAAATCATTGGAAAATAAAAATGGATGACCTACGATTACACTTATCCTACCAACGGGACATTAAGAACTGTAATATCCTATGTTTCACCGAGTCGTAGCTGAACGACAACATGTACAATATATAGCTGGAGGGATTTTCAATGCACCGTCAGAACAGAGAAGCTACATCTGGCAGGACAAGAGGGTGTGTCTTTTTGTCAATAACAGCTGGTGCGTGATGTCTAACATTAAAGAAGTCTCGAGGTATTGCTCGCCTGAGGTAGAGTACCTTATGATAAGGTACCCAACAGTCCTGACTCCTGTCCTCATCCCACCAGTCCTGACTCCTGTCCTCAACCCAACAGTCCTAACTCCTGTCCTCATCCCAACAGTCCGAGTCGTAGACCACACTATCTACCAAGAGAGTTCTCATCTATATTATTCGTAGCCGTCTATTTACCAACACAGACCGATGCTGGCACTAAGAGCTCAATCAACCAACTCTATAAGACCATAATGTCACTAGGGTGGGCATTCTAGTTTCTTTATTTCTATGTTTTCTATTTCTTTGTTTTTGGCCGAGTGTGGTTCCCAATCAGAGGCAGCTGTCTATTATTGTCTCTGATTAGGAATCATACTTAGGTAGCCTTTTCCCCACCTGTGTTTTGTGGGTAGTTATTTTCTGTTTAGTGTCTGCACCTGACAGGACTGTTTCGGTTTTCAGTCTTTGTTATTTTGTTCGAGTGTTTGGAGTAATAAATATATCATGAACACTTACCACGCTGCACCTTGGTCTCCTTCTTCATCCGACGACAGCCGTGACACATAAACAAACAAGACAATGCTCTCCCAGAAGTGGCCCTCCTAGTGACTGGGGACTTTAATGCAGTTTAAATCAGTTTTACAAAATATTTAGCAGCATGTCACATGTGCAACCAGAGGAAAAAAAACTCAAGACCACCTTTACTCCACATAAAGAGATGCATACAAAGCTCTCCCCCGCCTTCCATTTGGCAAATCCGACTTGCTCAATACGCAAGTGGTCAGATGGTGCGGATGCTACGCTACAGGACTGTTTTGCTAGCACAGACTGGAATATGTTCTGGGATTCATCCAATAGAATTGAGGAATATACCAACTCCGTCAGCTTCATCAATAAGTACATCGACGACGTCGTCCCCACAGTGACCTTAAGTACATATTCCAACCAGAAGCCATGAATTACAGGCAACATCCGCACTAATCGAGCTGCCCAGTGACACGAGCCTACCAGACAAACTAAACGCCTTTTATGCTCGCTTCGAGGCAAGCAACACTGAGGCATGCACGAGAGCACCAACTGTTCTGGATGACGGCTCTCCGTAGCCACGCGTGAGCAAGACCTTTAAACAGGTCAACATTCACAAGGCTGCGGGGCCAGACGGATTACCAGGACGTGTGCACCGGGCATGTCCTGACCAACTGGCAAGTGTCTTCTCTGACATTTGCAACACGTCTCTGATGCTGAGGGTGAGTCTTTAATACCAACATGTTTCAAGCAGACCGCCATAGTCCCTGTGCCCAAGAACACTAAGGCAACCTGCCTAAATGACAAGAGACCCGTAGCACTCACGTCCGTAGCTATGAAGTGCTTTGAAAGGCTGGTAATGGCTCACATCAGCACCATTATCCCAGAAATCCTAGATCCACTCCAATTTGCATACCGCTCAAACAGATCCACAGAGGATGCAATCTCTATTGCAATCCACACTGCCCTTTCCCACCTGGACATAAGGAACACCTATGTGAAAATGCAATTCATTGACTACAGCTCAGCGTTCAACATCATAGTGCACTCAAAGCTCATCACTAAGCTAAGGATCCTGAGACTAAACACCTCCCTCTGCAACTGGATCCTGGACTTCCTGACGGGCTGCCCCCAGGGTAGGTAGCAACACATCTGCCACACTGATCCTCAACACTGGAGCCCCTCAGATGTGCGTGCTCAGTCCTCTCCTGTACTCCCTGTTCACCCACGACTGTGTGGCCAGGCACGATTCCAACACCACCATTAAGTTTGCAGACGACACAACAGTGGTAGGCCTGATCACCGACAACGACGAGACAGCCTATAGGGAGGAGGTCAGAAACCTGGCAGTATGGTGCTAGAATAACAACCCATCCCTCAACGTAACCAAGACTAAGGAGATGATTGTGGACTACAGGAAATGGAGGGCTGAACAAGCCCCCATTCTCATCGACAGGGCTGTAGTGGAGCAGGTTGAGGGCTTCAAGTTCCTTGGTGTCCTCATCACCAAGAAACTAGAATGGTCCAAACACACCAAGACAGTCGTGAATAGGGCACAACAACGCCTATCCCCCTCAGGAAACTAAAAAGATTTGGCATGGGTCCTCAGATCCTCAAAAGGTTTTACAGCTGCAACATCGATAGCATCCCTGCCTGATATGGCAAATGCTCGGCCTCTGCCTGCAAGGCATACAGAGGGTAGTGCGTACGGCCCAGTACATCACTGGGCCAAGCTGCCTGCCATCCCGGACCTCTACACCAGGCGGTGTCAGAGGAAGGTAAGTCTTAGGTTAGGTAGTATGTACTTGTTGTATTCGGCGCATGTGACAAATAAAGTTTGATTTGATTTTGATTTGTTGAATTGGTGTGACATTCATGTGATGTAGCATAGTTATACAGTCTTACTGTACATATAATAGGCCTCTCAGTCTACATTCATAAGGGATGCCCATGAATACTCCTTTAAATGTTCCTATGTAGCTATGTCTTCCCTGGCTTTGTAATCAGGGCGCAAAGGAGCCTCGCCTGTTTTCCAAGAAGTGCAGTCTTAGATAATCAGAAAATAATAGACATGATGCTGGAGGAACACTTTTGAGTTAAGGATCCCATTTGATTCATTCCTTCTTTTGAAGCTTCTGGAGAGGCTTGGTGATCGGATCAAGGCTGCTGTATGAAATGGGATAAGGTACCTGGGGGAGTGGTAGGAATGGGTTTTTCCTTTTGTAGCTGGGAAATATGGAATCTGCTCTCACTCACACTGACAGCGAGACTAAGCCCATCAGAATTGTGTGTGTGTGTGTGTGTGTGTGTGTGTGTGTGTGTGTGTGTGTGTGTGTGTGTGTGTGTGTGTGCGTGTGTGCGTGTGTGTGTGCGTGTGCGCGTACGTGCATACATTTTAGGGATGATAACGCTTGGTGTCAGAAGATGTCATCAGACAGGCAAATCACACACACCCTCAGTGACAGACCCCTGATACCCAGTGGCTAATGGTAAATCATGTTAAAAGCCTCACCCACCATATCAGGTCCTTATTGAATAAAATCAGTGTGTTCCTATGCTACTGCTAAGAGGATTTGAACTCCTTTGTTTAGCAGTGTAATCTCTACCATTACTATCACAGTTTGGATTGGGTAATAAGGGATAATTAACAGATTAAAAGCAAGAATTTAAGAGATTACCACCTTCTTCATGATGACATTCTATCTTCTATTCTATTCTATTCTAGAGAGAGAGAAAGAGAGAGAGAGAGAGAGCACTAAATGTCTCATCCTATCACTGTAGGTCAGTGGTCCCGTACCCCTTCAAACAGTCCCGTATCCCTCTAGCACCAGGGTCAGCTGCGTATCCCTTCAAACACTCAACGTCCAGCTGTACCCACTCTAGCACCAGGGTCAGCTGCGTACCCCCTCTAGCACCAGGGTCAGCTGCATATCCCCTCTAGCACCAGGGTCAGCTGCATATCCCCTCTAGCACCAGGGTCAGCTGCATATCCCCTCTAACACCAGGGTCAGATGCGTATCCCCTCTAGTACCAGGGTCAGCTGCATATCCCCTCTAGCACCAGGGTCAGCTGTGTATCCTCTCTAGCACCAGGGTCAGCCGCATACCCCCTCTAGCACCAGGGTCAGCTGCATATCCCCTCTAGCACAAGGGTCAGTTGCGTATCCCCTCTAGCACCAGGGTCAGATGCGTGTCCCCTCTAGCACCAGGGTCAGCTGCGTATCCCCTCTAGCACCAGGGTCAGTTGCGTATCTCCTCTAGCACCAGGGTCAGCTGCGTATCCCCTCTAGCACCAGGGTCAGTTGCGTATCTCCTCTAGCACCAGGGTCAGTTGCGTATCTCCTCTAGCACCAGGGTCAGTTGCGTATCCCCTCTAGCACCAGGGTCAGATGCGTGTCCCCTCTAGCACCAGGGTCAGCTGCGTATCCCCTCTAGCACCAGGGTCAGATGCATATCCCCTCTAGCACCAGGGTCAGCTGCATACCCCCTCTAGCACCAGGGTCAGCTGCGTATCCCCTCTAGCACCAGGGTCAGATGCATATCCCCTCTAGCACCAGGGTCAGATGCATATCCCCTCTAGCACCAGGGTCAGATGCATATCCCCTCTAGTACCAGGGTCAGATGCATATCCCCTCTAGCACCAGGGTCAGATGCATATCCCCTCTAGCACCAGGGTCAGCTGCATATCCCCTCTAGCACCAGGGTCAGATGCATATCCCCTCTAGCACCAGAGTCAGCTGCATATCCCCTCTAGCATTAGGGTCAGATGCATATCCCCTCTAGCACCAGGGTCAGCTGCATATCCCCTCTAGCACCAGGGTCAGATGCATATCCCCTCTAGCACCAGGGTCAGATGCATATCCCCTCTAGCACCAGGGTCAGCTGCATATCCCCTCTAGCACCAGGGTCAGATGCATATCCCCTCTAGCACCAGGGTCAGATGCATATCCCCTCTAGCACCAGGGTCAGCTGCATATCCCCTCTAGCACCAGGGTCAGATGCATATCCCCTCTAGCACCAGGGTCAGATGCATATCCCCTCTAGCACCAGGGTCAGATGCATATCCCCTCTAGCACCAGGGTCAGCGTGCTCTAAAATGTTGTTTTTGTTGCCATCATTGTTAGCCTGCCACACACACTATACGATACATTTATTAAACATATGTCACTTCCCCAAAACCTGGCTCGTGGGAAGTGACAAAGAGCTCTTATAGGACCACTGCACAAATAATAAGATTATAATAATCAATAATGTTGCACTTTATTTAGCCATCTTACATATAAAACCTTATTTGTTGATCAAAAATTGTGAATAACTCACCACAGGTTAATGAGAAGGGTGTGCTTCTAAGGATGTACATAACTCTGCAATGTTGGGTTGTATTGGAGAGAGTCTCAGTCTGAAATTATTTTCCACACACAGTCTGTGCCTGTCTTTAGTTTTCATGCTAGTGAGGGCTGAGAATCCACTCTCACATAGGTACGCGGTTGCAAAGGGCATCAGTGTCTTAACAGCGCGATTTGCCAAGGCAGGATACTCTGAGCACAGCCCTATCCAGAAATCTGACAGTGGCTTCTGATTAAATTACATTTTCACAGAACCGCTTGTTGCAATTTCGATGAGGCTCTCTTGTTCAGATATTGGTAAGTGGACTGGAGGCAGGGCATGAAAGGGTTATATAACGAATCCAGTTGTTTGTGTCGCCCGTTTCGGGAAAGTACCTGCGTAATTGCGCACCCAACTCACTCAGGTGCTTCGCTATATCACATTTGACATTGTCCGTAAGCTTGAGTTCATTTGCACACAAAAATCGTATAATGATGGAAAGACCTGTGTGTTGTCCTTGTTAATGCAGACAGAAAAGAGCTCCAACTTCTTAATCATAGCTTCAATTTTGTCCCGCACATTGAATATAGTTGCAGAGAGTGCCTGTAATCCTAGATTCAGATCATTCAGGCAAGAAAAAACATCACCCAGATAGGCCAGTTGTGTGAGAAACTGCAAACGGTCAGAGAAGTGAAAATTATGGTCAGTAAAGACAACTTTAGGCTCGTCTCTCAATTCCAAAACGTGTCAATAGTTTGCCATTTGATCACCAGCACACTTCTGTATGTTGTAAAAGTTTTACATGGTCGCTGCCCATATCATGGCTTTTGCGCCATCAGTACAGATACCAACACATCTTGACCACCAAAGTCCATTTGATGTCAGAAAGCTGTCCAGTACTTTAAAAATATCCTCTCCTGTTGTTCTAGTTTCCAGTGGTTTACAGAAGATGATGTCTTCCTTAATTGACCCCCCATAAACGTAAAGGACATGTGCCAGGCCCACCACGTCTGTTGACTCATCCAGCTGTAACGCATAGAATTCACTGGCTTGTATGCGAAGCAGTGATTGTTTCAAAACATCTCCTGCCATGTCACTGACGCATCGTGAAACAGTGTTGTTTGATAAATGCAGTCTGTATAGTTTTTTAGCCTTTTCCCCAAAGATTTTCTCCCCGACTCTTCTAGCCCCTCTTATTAATGGTATCTGTTGCTTTAATACATGTCTTACTACTCGAAAGTCGTCTTTATTCTCGCTCAAAAATGGTCATGTTTCGTTTCTAAATGTCTGCGTAAGAGTGAAGGTTTCCCGCGAGAGAATAACTGTCAATGTGATTGGACGTTGTAGTGAAGGTTTCCCGCGAGAGAGTAACTGTCAATGTGATTGGACGTTGTAGTGAAGGTTTCCAGCGAGAGGGTAACTGTCAATGTGATTGGACGTTGTAGTGAAGGTTTCCCGCGAGAGGGTAACTGTCAATGTGATTGGACGTTGTAGTGAAGGTTTCCAGCGAGAGAGTAACTGTCAATGTGATTGGACGTTGTAGTGAAGGTTTCCAGCGAGAGGGTAACTGTCAATGTGATTGGACGTTGTAGTGAAGGTTTCCAGCGAGAGGGTAACTGTCAATGTGATTGGACGTTGTAGTGAAGGTTTCCCGCGAGAGAGTAACTGTCAATGTGATTGGACGCTGTAGTGAAGGTTTCCCGCGAGAGGGTAACTGTCAATGTGATTGGACGTTGTAGTGAAGGTTTCCCGCGAGAGAGTAACTGTCAATGTGATTGGACGTTGTAGTGAAGGTTTCCCGCGAGAGGGTAACTGTCAATGTGATTGGACGTTGTAGTGAAGGTTTCCCGCGAGAGAATAACTGTCAATGTGATTGGACGTTGTAGTGAAGGTTTCCCGCGAGAGGGTAACTGTCAATGTGATTGGACGTTGTAGTGAAGGTTTCCCGCGAGAGAGTAACTGTCAATGTGATTGGACGTTGTAGTGAAGGTTTCCCGCGAGAGGGTAACTGTCAATGTGATTGGACGTTGTAGTGAAGGTTTCCCGCGAGAGAGTAACTGTCAATGTGATTGGACGTTGTAGTGAAGGTTTCCCGCGAGAGGGTAACTGTCAATGTGATTGGACGTTGTAGTGAAGGTTTCCCGCGAGAGAGTAACTGCCAATGTGATTGGACGTTGTAGTGAAGGTTTCCCGCGAGAGGGTAACTGTCAATGTGATTGGACGTTGTAGTGAAGGTTTCCCGCGAGAGAGTAACTGTCAATGTGATTGGACGTTGTAGTGAAGGTTTCCCGCGAGAGGGTAACTGTCAATGTGATTGGACGTTGTAGTGAAGGTTTCCCGCGAGAGAGTAACTGTCAATGTGATTGACAGTTGTTGGACATTGTGTTGGACATTGTGTTGTTATTTCACTGAACACTAGATGGTTGAATGTTATTTTTGGCAGTGAAACGAGGCCACTCAGGTGAGAAAGAAAACCTCACCCAAATGTATAGCCCCGTTGGAAAATATAAATGTACTGTTTGAAAATGTCATAAAAAAATAAATGGCGTTATTTGGCGTACCCCTGATGGCATTGCGCGTATAGGTATAGGTATAGGTGAAAGGCCCTACACTGCTCTGTCATTTTACCAATTTAAATGGTTAATCCTGTAAATGTGCTGACCCCAGTGTTATTGCACATCCTGGGTTAACAGTGGCTCTGCCCTTAATGCTGCTTCTTCACCTCTCTACCCCCTGGATTCTCCTAAAGAACCTGTTCTCTTCCAGCCAGACATAGACACATGTCTTTCCTCCTCTCACGCTTATATGTAGGCATACATGTTCTCCTTTTATTTTCTCCTCTCTCTCTTTCTCTCTATTTCACACACACACACTCGCTCGTCTTCCCCGTGCTGAGTGTGTACATTACCTGAGGCGTTTCCCCCTGGGCTCTGCCTCTGTAATTACCTGGAGAGGCAGAGTGATGAAAGGGTACGCCTGACCTTTAAATCGTTAACCCACAGACCCACACACACATAAACACACAGTGATTTACACAAAGAATCAAATGGCGGTGTGCGTAGCAGTGACAGCCTGTGTTAGTGGGGGATTTGGTCACATCAGCCAGACGCATATGGCAAGGTTTAATTACTGTTGCCCACAGATGCACATAATTGATCATGTAATCAATGAATGAATGTTGGCTGTCTAGTTAGTGGCCCGTAAAGCCCATTTGCTTTTAAAGGTCTTTAGAATGATGAAGGGCTATGGATCAGGGCTATAAAAGAATATACAGACAGAGATAGAGGGGGATAGAGCAGGAGGGGAGTGTGGTGGGAGAGAGAGCAGGTGGGGGGATGTGGGGGGAGAGAGAGCAGGTGGGAGGATGTGGGGGGAAAGAAAGTGGGGGAGCGGGTGGGGGTGTGTGGGTGGAGAGAGAGTGGGGAGCGGGTGGAGGGGTGTGGGGGGAGAGGGAGTGGGGTTGTGGGGGCAGTGTGGGGGAAGAGAGAGTGGGGGAGAGGGAGGGGTGAGTGTGGGGGAAGAGAGGGTGGGGGAGTGGGTGGGTGGGGTGAGTGTGGGGGAAGAGAGAGTGGGGGAGCAGATGGGGGGAGTGTGGGGGACGAGAGAGTGGTGGAGTTGGATGGGTGAATGTCGGAAGAGAGAATGGGGGGGAGGGAGAGTGGGGGAGTGGGTGGAGGGTGTGTGGGGGAAGAGAGGGAGGGAGATCTCTCACTGTGTACTGGCCTTTCCCCAGGTTTAGCTCTCCAAACTCCAAACTGTAATGCAGGGTGTGCGTTCAAGCATGTGATCTTACATTCTTTTGTATGTGTGTGTGCGTGCGTGTGTGTGTGCGTGTACTTTGTGTGAGAAAGCGAGAGAAATATTAGGTTGAGATGGCTGGCAGGCAAACTATTTACCCCTCTCATTGCACACACATTTACTTTCACACACACACACACACACACACACACACACACACACACACACACACACACACACACACACTCAGAACCTCGGATTTCACCTGGTTTTGTCAGTGGTGTCTCTGGGTGGTTTCTCATCTCTCCTACCCCTCCTTTCTTTTTACTTTTCTGCCTCCCAGTAATGAGGTGCTATGAGTTCTGATATCAGGCTGCCCGATACTGTGTTTTCCGTCTGCCATTGCTGCTTCTACTCTAGTTGTCAATCTGTCACCTGCTCAGGCTCGCTTGCATACACCACCAGACAGAGAAAGACACAACAGAGTTGACAAATGGAAATTAATGGGGGGAGAAACTTCATTCTTTAGAAAAACAGAAGAGCTGACTGATACTTCAAATCAGGCTGGGCTTTGTAATGCTAAAGTTAACCTGGCAGTCAGTACAGAGAGATGTGAGTGTTTTCTCACCCTCCCTCAAATGAGACTGGAAATAGTCTAGTGAGGAGAAAAAACTGTGGAAAGAAAGATGTGGTGTGCTGGAGGCTAAACCTCAGTCATAGCATCCCATACCCTCCTTTATTCCCCCTGCATCATTTATACCCACTCTTTCCACTGCATGTTTCATTGATTCACAGATATACACTGATATCCTAGTCCCTTCTCTCTCACTTACCTGGGGGTTCGAGTATGGTTAGGGAGAGTATGTAGCGATGTATATTAGTACTCTAGTCCCCTATCCTGCTCTTACTAGAGTTGTGGTCCTGATAAGAGACTTTCTGAGCCCTAGTTATCACTCCACTGATGAACGATGGATGGAGGCTGAACGGGTGATTTACCCCGCCACTACTGTCTCCCTTCATCAGTGTCCTGTCATCCCCTCCCTCCTCGATCACTTTCACTTCTTCTCCTGCCTCATCAGTCAGATCAGTAGAGAACAGGATCGTTAGAGTCTGTCCTGAATCACATCGTGGACAGTGTAGAATAGGCGATGACATGTAATTCGCCACAACACCAAAGTCAAACAGTGGGCATCTGAGGGTTAACATTGATGTATAACAGTGTTATTGTCACGTGAGCAGCTGCACCAATACTTCATAGACAAAGCCATTAGGGATGTGCATATTTCCCTTTCAAGACGATTTGATTCGTATCTAGATACCTGGGCTCCGATATGATACTTGAACGACACGTTTTAGTTTGAAACAATTCGGTATGGTTCGATTTGATTAGAGAACGAATCAATACGATTCAGTTTGATGCAATAAGATTCGATGCACAAAAATGTATTGTATAAACACATTAATGTTCCATTCTAAATGAAAACCTGCTGCTGATGGAGCTCATGTGATGGGCCTCTGAGCTGGATCTGTCTGAGCTGACTTCTCTGTGTGTGTGTGTGTGTGTGTGTGTGTGTGTGTGTGTGTGTGTGTGTGTGTGTGTGTGTGTGTGTGCTATGTACGCACCTGAGCTGAGTGGTTGCTGTCCTCATTATCAAATTATTAACTTTACCCTGTATATCTAAAAATGACCATACAGTATATATTGTTTAAAGCAAAACTACCAAAAATATTGCTGATGGTGAACCTGAACAATTAAAATAACAACTAGAGGTATAGCTGGATTAGAGTTGTGTCTTCGGAACTTTACTTTTTGCTGGTAAAACACAATTTTCAACAGAGCATAGATCAAAAATAACATAGAAAATGTCATAGGTTGTCACTCAACTTGTACAGCCTAATATCACGCAGGCAATATCTTGCGTTTAAAGTGAGATCAAGAACAGGCCGCCTACCTCGGGTTGGTCTGCGTGTGAAGCTGGGCACACTGGGCTGTTTGACTAGGCTACTGATATTTTCTGGGGGTTTTCGCCATGCAAAATGACTTGCAGATCAATGACTGTCAATACAGTTACATGCAGTTTGACACTGAAGGAGATGACACATCAGTTGTCACTAAAGATGAGAGGTATTTTCGTAAGGTAGAAAGAATGTTTGCAAAAGATGTTATTGAACCAGCGATTCGTAACGTTTGAATAAATGTTCTGACCGATGCATGCTACATTTAGATTGGTTTGGGTTCCACGGACCAATGCACTTGTAGCTTCAACATTTGAATTGGGGACCGATGTGTATAGGTGAATCATTACATCCCTAAGAGCCATGGGGATCCATGTTGAGGTCTGGCTGCAGTATGGCTGTTGTCACATTGATTCATGGCACTCTGTCCTGCTTTTATACGGTCGATTTGTAATAACATTATCTGCAGGCTAAACAAGCTGTGCATATTTCAATACATTAATCAGACTAAAGTAGGTGTGTGTGTGTGTGTGTGTGTGTGTGTGTGTGTGTGTGTGTGTGTGTGTGTGTGTGTGTGTGTGTGTGTGTGTGTGTGTGTGTGTGTGTGTGTGTGTGTGTGCGTGCGTGCATACGTATGATCTGTATGTGCACGTGTGTTTACCCCACACACCTGGAGGACATTTATAATCGCTATTCAGGCTCTCAGGCTTGGAGAGAGATGGAAAGAGAGAGAGAAGAGGAGAGAGATCTAGAGTAAGAGAAAGAGAGAGAGAGAGAGAGAGAGAGGAGAGAGATCTAGAGTAAGAGAAAGAGAAAGAGAGAGAGGAGAGATCTAGATTAAGAGAGGGAGAGGGAGAGAGAGAGAGAGAGAGAGGGGAGAGAGATCTAGATTAAGGGAGAGAGAGAGAGAGAGTGAGACAGAGAGAGGGGAAGGGGACCCTGGCGGTTGTGTTGATGCGTGGGTGGGAGCATATGCCACCCAACAATAATACCACCTTAATTACCAAAACACCAGGAGAGGAAAGACACGAGAGAGACTGAGAGACTGAGCTTCTCCCACTGCCAGATCATTAGAGAGGCTGGCTAACTGACAGATGGAGAACAGAAGAAAGTGAGTGAAGAGTTGGAAAGAAGAGAGAAAAAAGATTAGAATGAACAGTGAAGAGAATGAGAAGAGCGTAGAGAAGATAGAGAAGATAGAGAAGAGGGGGGAGAGAATATACAGAAGGGATCAGAAAGATGGAGAAGGGAAGGAGAATGGAGAACAGAACCCAGAGATGGAGTGGGCTGGAGCCCTGTTTATTCATCACAGAAGCAGGCTGTGGATGTCAACACTACCGGTATGTAAAGTGTACAGTAATGACTTCCAGTCTAGGGCTCAATTTGTCATATGGGGCACAGATCACTAGTGTATACTACCTTTACCAGGAAATGCATGTGAATACACACATACACACCCAAATACAAACAGGTTACTGACAAATAAAGCAAACACTTGAGTAAATGAGGGATACAAAGTATACAGTATTGAAAGCAGATGCATCCACGCAGGTGTGGATCCTGAGTTAATTAAGCAATTAACGTTCCATCATGCTTAGGGTCATGTATAAAAATGCCCAGTTGCCCATTATTCTGGCTACCATGTCTAGAAGAAGAGATCTCAGTGACTGAAAGAGGGGTCTGAAAGGAGCATAGGGGGTTTAAAGGGTGTGTGAAGAGCCCTATAAA
Organism: Oncorhynchus clarkii lewisi; assembly: GCF_045791955.1. Taxonomy (NCBI): domain Eukaryota; kingdom Metazoa; phylum Chordata; class Actinopteri; order Salmoniformes; family Salmonidae; genus Oncorhynchus; species Oncorhynchus clarkii. The sequence goes on from NC_092170.1 coordinate 14,393,441, forward strand.
ATCTGCATTGCAGAGAATGTGCGATCACAGAATCCAGACCAAAAAAACAAATTCAACAATATTATTTTTTTATTGAACTTAGTAGTAAATCAGCTAAATGTATTGAAGTTATTTGAACAAGCATTCATTTGCATTAATTTGCAGGCATTGCGTATGTCTAAAACTTGTGAAGCCATTAACAATGATGCTAATGATAACCGTTTTCTGTTACAGATGAAAAGTATTTCCCAAAAAACTTCTCAATTAAATATGAACTTCAATTTAGCCTATACCCACCTAGAAGAACGATATCATGATTATGTGCATCAATCCAGTGGCCACGACAGCAGAAATCCCAGACCTCAAAAGTGGTCTCCTGATATAGGAGAAGCATTGTTGTGTATTTAAAACATCCCATTTAGTTGTTTTTCTATTCTTTTTTTAAGTGTAATTTTTAAGAAAGGAAACCTGAAAAAAAACGAAAAACGGAAACCTGGAAAACTAAACTTAGGAAACTGATTTTGGGAAAAAATATAACACATTTTATTGGGCCCTGTTTGTGTGTGTGTTTGTGTGTGTGTCAGTCACCAGATCTCAACCCAGTTGAACACGTATGGTAGATTCTGGAGCGGCGCCTAAAACAGCCTTTTCCACCACCATTTACCCAACACCAAATGATGGAATTTCTCATGTAAGAATGGTGTTTCATCCCTTCAATCGACTTCCAGACACTTGTAGAATCTATGCCAAGGTGCATTGAAGCTGTTCTGGGAGCTCTTGGTGACCCAGCGCCAAGTTAAGACCCTTTATGTTGGTGTTTCCTTTACAGTGAGTATACCAAACATTAGGAACACCTTCCCAATATTGAGTTGCACCCCCCCCCCCCCCCCCCCCTCCCCTCTACAAGGTATCGAAGCGACCACAGGGATGCTGGCCCATGTTGACGACTCCAATGCTTCCCACAGTTGTGTCAAGTTGGCTGGATGTCCTTTGGCTGGTGGACCATTCTTGATACACACGGGAAACTGTTGAGCACTAAAAATCCACTCCAATTTGCATACCGGACCAACAGATCCACAGATGATGTAATCTCTATTGCACTCCACACTGCCCTTTCCCACCTGGACGAAAGTGAGAATGCTATTCATTGACTACAGCTCAGCATTCAACACCATAGTGCCCTCAAAGCTCATCACTAAGCTAAGGATCCTGGGACTAAACACCTCCCTCTGCAACTGGATCCTGGACTTCCTGACGGGCCGCCCCCAGGTGGAAAGGGTAGGTAACAACACATCCGCCACGCTGATCCTCAACACGGGGGCCCCTCAGGGGTGCGTGCTCAGTTTGCTGGTGCCACAATAGTGGTAGGCCTGATCACCAACAGCGATGAGATAGGGAGGAGGCAGAGACCTGACCGTGTTGTGCAAGAACAACAACCTCACAATCAACGTGATCAAGGAGATGATAGTGGACTACAGGAAAAGGAGGTCCGAGTACGCCCTCATTCTCATTGATTGGGCTGTAGTGGAGCAGGTTGAGAGCTTCAAGTTCCTTGGCATCCACATCACCAACAAACTAACATGGTCCAAGCACATCAAGACAGTCGTGAAGAGGGCACGACAAAACCTATTCCCCTTCAGGAGACTGAAAATATTTGCTATGGGACCTCAGATCCTCAAAAGGTTTTACAGCTGCACCATCGAGAGCATCTTCATGGGTTGCATCACTGCCTGGTAGGTCAACTGCTCGGCCTCTAACCGCAAGGCACTACAGAGGCTAGTGTGTACGGCCCAGTACATCACTGGGGCCAAGCTTCCTGCCATCCAGGACCTCTATATCAGGCGGTGTCAGAGGAAGGCGGTATACCAGGCGGTGCCACCCTAGTTATAGACTCTCTGCACAGTATTATTGGTTGTTGGTTGATCAAATGCATGCATTATCATAACTTGATATCTTGATATCTCTGAAACATTTTGTGAGTAGCAGCGCGTTGCATTCTGTGCAGATTAGGGGATACGGGGATATAGGCTGCTGAATATAGTCTACTCACGTCGCAGAGCAGCTATTGTGATGTTTTCCTCCCGCATGTTGTTGGAAGACCGACGCGGGAGTAATATGATGATTGAGACACACAAGTGATGGTCCATGATAATCATAGATGGATTTATTGTGAGTATTTTTTAACAAAGGACTTGCATGAACATGTGGTTTTGTTTAGGCATTTTAGTTTGTTTGACATTTGGCAATGTGAAACCAACCGGACCAAATGAAAGAAATACAAAGTAACAAATAATCAAACTCTAGCTCAGAACTATGTATGAAAACGCCCTTAGAGAGAGACCGAGACAGAGACTACTACTGATGAGACACTGCTGGCGTTGACATGATACACTCCTGTCTCACACCTGATCCCTCTCTTTCTCTCTGCCATGTCCCTCCTCCCCACTTTCATCCCCCCCCATCCTCAGTCACAGCCCCCAGACAGACACCACTCATCTCCCTCCATCCCTCCCTCCATTCATCCATCCATCCATCCATGACCAGATGGCTGGTGCAGATCTGTCAGCCAGGAGACAGAGACAGGCTCTCTGCTCTGTTCTCTTTGAGGCTCCACACCCTGCTGCCATAAATCACTCAGGCGGGGATGGAAGGATGGAGAGATGGAGGGTTGGCGAGATGGACCGCTTCATGGTGTTTCTGACACAAACAGATCTGGCAACAAATTCATCATGGGGATGGGGGGGTGTAGGGGAGAGGAGGGGAAGATCAGGGTGCAGAAACATCACAAAACAGATGATTGTTGACAGTGTACAGCACACATCTACTGTAACCTCTTTCCACACTAGTGACCCTCTTGCTAGTCTTTATGTTTGGTCACTTTTCCTCCCATGATCCCCCAACCCATGGAGTCACTCAGACACTATATAAAGTTTCATAATAAAGTAAAACTAGTGGACAAGCATTTATATTGTATTCTCCTAGAGAGAGAGAGAGAGGGAGAGAGAGATGTAACCGCAACCGTTAGTTCCTGATCATTACCTCTTCTTTCCTTAGAGGTCAGAGTTCAATGGAGGCTTGCATTACCATTGGGCTGGCTTTAACATAGCATCCAGAAAGGCAGGGGAATCCTGGGCTAGCAGCAGGCTAACAAGTACAATTCTCCTCTATTGATGTTTAATGCTAACCACTAGTGTGAGCTAAAGCTAACTAATGAAGGAAGCACAGCAGAGATCTCCCTAGGGGACAGCGAGAGGAGAGTTGGAGAGAGAGATAGACGAGGTGTGAAGAGAAAGGGAGGGCATGAAAGGTGGAGAGAAAGTGAGGGTAGGAGAGGTGGAGAGAAAAGGAGATGAGACAAAGAGAGAGAAGAGATGGAGGGAGTGTAAATACTGAAGACAGCCAGGTTGACTAATCAATGGAGCTGATAGTGGCCCCTGAGTGGCGCCTGAGACCAAGGGTTCATGAATAGGGTACATTTACATATTTAAATAGGACCGTTTGCAGTGAGGGCATGTCTGAGGGCATGTCTGGAGGAGAGACTGTCTATTTAACAGTACCACCACAAACCACAGGAAGTCAAGGTATCACAATGCCTTCCTCTGCTAATGGCAGACAGAATGTGTGTGTGTGTGTGTGTGTGTGTGTGTGTGTGTGTGTGTGTGTGTGTGTGTGTGTGTGTGTGTGTGTGTGTGTGTGTGTGTGTGTGTGTGTGTGTGTGTGTGTGTGTGTGTGTGTGTGTGTGTGTGTGTGTGTGTGTGTGTGTGTGTGTGTGTGTGTGTGTGTTGTAATGAGGAGGTGAGAGAGGTAAACATATCTCTCATAGAAATGAGTTAATCTCCTCTTTATTACTCATCATTTCCTTCTATTCTCTGTGATTGAAGGACGGACGGGTGAGAGAGACACAGGTCATTTAAATCATTATGCTCCAGTGTAAACACCGCTCTGTGTTATTTGCTCATTCACTCATCCCAATTTACTCTGACGTTATTTTCATGCAGATGAGAAGTGTGATTGCCTTGATTGGGACAATGTATGCAAACTAAACGGAGGGTGCACAGTCCTTTATTTTCAGGAGAATGCTTGGGGTTTTAGTTTTGATAACTTACTCGTTGCACAGAAGCAAAGGGAAAGTGTATGTTTTGAACAATATGTGTGGTGTAAAGTCATGCAGATACATGGTAAGGTTGTGTATAGAGAAGAGAATGAACTGTATATGCTGTTGTAAGCTATATCTGTTTCAATTTAGTAGAAAAAAATCTTCTCTCTCTCCCCCCCTCTTTCTCTCCCCCCTATCTCTCCCTCTCGTCCCTCTCTCTCTTCTCGTCCCTCTCTCACTCTCTTCTCTCCCTCCCTCTCTCTTTCTTCTCGTCTGACTCTCACTCTCTTCTCTCCCTCCCACTCTCTTTCTTCTCGTCCCCCTCTCACTCTCTTCTCTCCCTCCCTCTCTCTTTCTTTCTTTTTCTGTCTTTTGTGTCTTTAATTGGTTTGGCATTTTCTTCACTTCCCAAAAAGAGAAAGCATCATTAAGCGGCTGTCCACTGAGTCGGCCAATAAAATATTATTTTATCTGGGGTCACCATGAGGAAACAGAACAGCGACTGCCTGTCATTCCCATAGGTCAGAGGTCACCCTTCGAGAATTTCATTTCCTCTCCATCTCCCTGACTTCCTCTTTCTTCCACTTTCCATCCTGCATTAATTTCCTCAGTGCTGATTGGGCCTGACGAGGCCAAACAATCAGGTTGCATTTTACTGCTCTCCCAGGCTCAAAGGTCAGCCATCAGAAAGGAAGATTATGGGATACCTTCACTTCACAGATTAAGCACCTGCTGATAGTTTCAGATCGTGAGGATGTTTCCTATGGATTATATGGTGTTATGTTGACATAGCGTTGCCTTAATGTCCCAGGTTGTGAGAACATCAAATCAAATCACTTTTTATTCGACACCTGCACTGAATACAACAGGGAAATGCTTACTTACGAGCTCTTAACCAACAATACAGTTTTAATAAAAATAAATGTTAAGAAAATATTACGACATAAACTGAAGTAAAAAAAAATAATATTACAAAATAAATAAATAAAGAAGAAAATAGAAAAATAACTAAAAATTAAAGACCAACAATACAATAACAGTAACAAGGATATATACAGGGGGTACCGGTACAGAGTCAATGTGCGGGGTCAAAGGTTAGTTGAGGTAATTGAGGTAATACACTACCGTTCAAAAGTTTGGGGTCACTTACAAATGTACTTATTTTTGAAAGAAAAGCACTTTTTTTGTCCATTAAAATAACATAAAAATGATCAGAAATACAGTGTAGACATTGTTAATGTTGTAAATGAATATTATAGCTGGAATATTTTATGGAATATCTACATAGGCGTACAGAGGCCCATTATCAGTCTCAATTTGATGTTATTTTAATGGACAAAAAATAGTTTTTTTTTGTTCAAAAACAAGGTCATTTCTAAGTGACCCCAAGCTTTTGAACGGTAGTGTACATGTAGGTAGAGGTAAAGTGACTATGCATAGATAATAAACTGAGAGTAGCAGCAGCTTAAAAATGTGTGGGTGGGTCAATGCAAATAGCCCGGGTAGCCATTTGATTAGCTATTCAGGAGTCTTATGGCTTGGGGGTAGAAGCTGTTAAAAAGCCTTTTGGACCTAGACTTGGCGCTCCGGTACCGCATGCCGTGCATTAGCAGAGACAACAGTCTATGACTGGGGTGGATGGAGTCTTTGGCAGTTTTTAGGGCCTTCCTCTGACACCGCCTAGTATAGAGATCCAGGATTGCAGGAAGCTTGGCCCCAGTGATGTACTGGGCCATTCACACTACCCTCTGTAGTGCCTTGCGGTCGGAGGCCGAACAGTTGTCATACCAAGCGGTGATGCAACCAGTCAGGATGCTCTCGATGTTGTAGCTGTAAAACCTTTTGAGGATCTGAGGACCCATGCCAAATCTTTTCAATCTCCTGAGGGGGAAAAGGTGTTGTCGTGCCCTCTTTACAACTGTCTTGGTGTGTTTGGACCATTCTGGTTTGTTGGTGATGTGGACACCAAGGAACTTGAAGCTCTCAACCTGTGGCACTACAGCCCTGTCGATGAGAATGGGGGCGTGCTCGGCCCTCCTTTTCCTGTAGTCCACGATCATCTACTTTGTCTTGATAATCTTGAGGGAGAGGTTGTTATCCTGGCACCACACTGCCAGGTCTCTGACCTCCTCCCTATAGGCTGTCTCATCATTGTCGGTGATCAGGCCTACCACTGTTGTGTCGTCTACAAACTTAATGATGGTGTTGGAGTCATGAGTGAACGGAAGTACAGGAAGGGTCCTGAGCACGAACCCCTGAGGGGCCCCCGTGTTGAGGATCAGCGTGGCGGATGTGTTGTTACCTACCCTTACCACCTGGGGGCAGCCCGTCAGGAAGTCCAGGATTCAGTTGTAGAGGGAGGTGTTTAGTCCCAGGGTCCTTAGCTTATGGATGAGCTTTGAATAGCATTCTCACTTAGGTGTTTCTTTTGTCCAGGTGGGAAAGGGCAGTGTGGAGTGCAATAGAGATTGCGTCATCTGTGGATCTGTTGGGGCGGTATGCAAATTGAAGTGGGTCTAGGGTTTCTGGGATAATGCTGTTGATGTGAACCATGACCAGCCTTTCAAAGAACTTCATGGCTACAAATGTGAGTGCTACGGGTTGGTTGTCATTTAGGCAGGTTACCTTGGTGTTCTTGGGCATAGGGACTATGGTGGTCTACTTGAAACATGTTGGTATTAATGACTCAGTCAGAACAGGTTGAAAATGTCATTGAAGACACTTGCCAGTTGGTCAGCGCATGCTCGGAGTACACGTCCTGGTAATCCACCTGGCCCTGCGGCCTTGTAAATGTTGACCTGTTTAGAGGTCTTACTCACATCAGCTACGGAGAGCGTGATCACACAGTCATCCAGAACAGCTGGTGCTCTCATTCATGCATGCTTCAGTGTTGCTTGTCTCGAAGCGCACATTGAAGTAATTTAGCACGTCTGTTAGGCTTGTGTCATTGGGCAGCTCGCTGTGCTTCCCTTTGTAGTCCGTAATAGAGAGGGAGAGGGAATGAATGCAAAATAATTTGCAAAAGAACATGCTTTTGTTATGTTGCTAAAATGTTGCTGTTACGTTATTGTGAGGTTGTGGGAGTGTTTTTCCTATTAATTAAGGCAGTAGGATGATAAGGTCAGATACAACCACACCAGGCTCATTACCCTAAGAAAAAAAGGATAAATGGAGTGGAACAGGGGCATTTTTCTCCTTCTTTCGCTCTATCGAATTTAATTTATCCCCTCATCCATGTGGCTGGGACGCGTGAGGAGCACACTTTGACCTCCGCGTGTGAGTGTGTGTTCTATACCAATAATCAGTGAAATATATGGGCAGAATGGGGTAGGTAGGCATCTGTTGAGTTCTGCAGAATTTGAAGTAAAGTACATAAATCATATTCTCTGTTGTGAGATCTGACTCCCAGGGTAGCAGTTATAGCATGCATGTTGTATGTCACATGAGAAGAGATGAGATGGGTGCTTCCTTTGAGTGTTGCTCCTTTTCTATTTTAGTTCACTCCTCATCTGTATCATCTACAGTCACATTGGATCATCTACAGTTGCTTTGTATCATCTACAGTCACATTGGATCCTCTACAGTCACAAGGATCCTCTACAGTCACATTGGATCATCTACCGTCACATTGGATCTTTTACAGTCACATTGGATCATCTACAGTCACATTGGATCATCTACAGTCACATTGGATCATCTACAGTCACATTGGATCATCTACAGTCACATTGGATCATCTACAGTCACATTGGATCATCTACAGTCACATTGGATCATCTACCGTCACATTGGATCCTTTACAGTCACATTGGATCATCTACAGTCACATTGGATCATCTACAGTCACATTGGATCATCTACAGTCACATTGGATCATCTACAGTCACATTGGATCATCTACCGTCACATTGGATCCTTTACAGTCACATTGGATCATCTACAGTCACATTGCATCATCTACAGTCACATTGGATCATCTACAGTCACATTGGATCATCTACCGTCACATTGGATCCTTTACAGTCACATTGGATCATCTACAGTCACATTGGATCATCTACAGTCACATTGGATCATCTACAGTCACATTGGATCATCTACAGTCACATTGGATCATCTACCGTCACATTGGATCATCTACCGTCACATTGGATCATCTACCGTCACATTGGATCATCTATCACTTAGCCCTCCTCTCCCCTCTTACACGATCACTTTCCCACATGCATTCTCTTTCTCTCTCTCTCTCGCTTTCTCTCTCTCTCTCTTTCTCACTCATTATTTTGCATTCATTCCCTCTCCCTCTCTCTCCCTGTCTCTCTCAGGTCCAGGCCCAGGCTGTGTTCAGTAGCAGCTCGTTAGTGTAATATATATGGTGCAGTCCAGTGATTAGAGGGCCAGGGCAGGACAGGTGGTTTCACATGTCAGCCAGTGTAACACAGTACTGCTCAAGGTGCTACAGACTTTACTGGAGCTTGCTGCATTGTGTCAGGACACCTAATCAATCCCAGGCCGGAGAGATTGATAAACCACTAAAAATAGTATTTCTGCCCTGCCTTCAGAGTGTAGTTTAAAGGTAGACTCAGCGGAATGACGATGCCAAGAGCAGCACCGGAGATATTGAGATGAGCGAGATGCAACACTTCGCTCTCACACATCACACACAGTATCTGCGCATTTTTGTATTTTTTTATTTGACCTTTATTTAACCAGGTTGGCTAGTTGAGAACACCTTTATTTAACCAGGTAGGCCAGTTGAGAACACCTTTATTTAACCAGGTTGGCTAGTTGAGAACACCTTTATTTAACCAGGTAGGCCAGTTGAGAACACCTTTATTTAACCAGGTAGGCCAGTTGAGAACACCTTTATTTAACCAGGTAGGCCAGTTGAGAACACCTTTATTTAACCAGGTTGGCCAGTTGAGAACACCTTTATTTAACCAGGTTGGCCAGTTGAGAACACCTTTATTTAACCAGGTTGGCCAGTTGAGAACACCTTTATTTAACCAGGTAGGCCAGTTGAGAACACCTTTATTTAACCAGGTAGGCCAGTTGAGAACACCTTTATTTAACCAGGTTGGCCAGTTGAGAACACCTTTATTTAACCAGGTTGGCCAGTTGAGAACACCTTTATTTAACCAGGTAGGCCAGTTGAGAACACCTTTATTTAACCAGGTAGGCCAGTTGAGAACACCTTTATTTAACCAGGTTGGCCAGTTGAGAACACCTTTATTTAACCAGGTAGGCTAGTTGAGAACACCTTTATTTAACCAGGTAGGCCAGTTGAGAACACCTTTATTTAACCAGGTAGGCCAGTTGAGAACACCTTTATTTAACCAGGTAGGCCAGTTGAGAACACCTTTATTTAACCAGGTAGGCTAGTTGAGAACACCTTTATTTAACCAGGTAGGCTAGTTGAGAACACCTTTATTTAACCAGGTAGGCCAGTTGAGAACACCTTTATTTAACCAGGTAGGCCAGTTGAGAACACCTTTATTTAACCAGGTTGGCCAGTTGAGAACACCTTTATTTAACCAGGTTGGCCAGTTGAGAACACCTTTATTTAACCAGGTAGGCCAGTTGAGAACACCTTTATTTAACCAGGTTGGCCAGTTGAGAACACCTTTATTTAACCAGGTTGGCCAGTTGAGAACACCTTTATTTAACCAGGTAGGCCAGTTGAGAACACCTTTATTTAACCAGGTTGGCTAGTTGAGAACACCTTTATTTAACCAGGTTGGCCAGTTGAGAACACCTTTATTTAACCAGGTAGGCTAGTTGAGAACACCTTTATTTAACCAGGTAGGCCAGTTGAGAACACCTTTATTTAACCAGGTAGGCTAGTTGAGAACACCTTTATTTAACCAGGTTGGCCAGTTGAGAACACCTTTATTTAACCAGGTTGGCCAGTTGAGAACACCTTTATTTAACCAGGTTGGCCAGTTGAGAACACCTTTATTTAACCAGGTTGGCCAGTTGAGAACACCTTTATTTAACCAGGTAGGCCAGTTGAGAACACCTTTATTTAACCAGGTAGGCCAGTTGAGAACACCTTTATTTAACCAGGTTGGCCAGTTGAGAACACCTTTATTTAACCAGGTAGGCTAGTTGAGAACACCTTTATTTAACCAGGTTGGCCAGTTGAGAACACCTTTATTTAACCAGGTTGGCCAGTTGAGAACACCTTTATTTAACCAGGTAGGCCAGTTGAGAACACCTTTATTTAACCAGGTAGGCTAGTTGAGAACACCTTTATTTAACCAGGTTGGCCAGTTGAGAACACCTTTATTTAACCAGGTTGGCCAGTTGAGAACACCTTTATTTAACCAGGTAGGCCAGTTGAGAACACCTTTATTTAACCAGGTAGGCCAGTTGAGAACACCTTTATTTAACCAGGTAGGCCAGTTGAGAACACCTTTATTTAACCAGGTTGGCCAGTTGAGAACACCTTTATTTAACCAGGTAGGCCAGTTGAGAACACCTTTATTTAACCAGGTTGGCCAGTTGAGAACACCTTTATTTAACCAGGTTGGCCAGTTGAGAACACCTTTATTTAACCAGGTAGGCCAGTTGAGAACACCTTTATTTAACCAGGTAGGCCAGTTGAGAACACCTTTATTTAACCAGGTAGGCCAGTTGAGAACACCTTTATTTAACCAGGTAGGCCAGTTGAGAACACCTTTATTTAACCAGGTAGGCCAGTTGAGAACACCTTTATTTAACCAGGTTGGCCAGTTGAGAACACCTTTATTTAACCAGGTTGGCCAGTTGAGAACACCTTTATTTAACCAGGTTGGCCAGTTGAGAACACCTTTATTTAACCAGGTAGGCCAGTTGAGAACACCTTTATTTAACCAGGTAGGCCAGTTGAGAACACCTTTATTTAACCAGGTAGGCCAGTTGAGAACACCTTTATTTAACCAGGTTGGCCAGTTGAGAACACCTTTATTTAACCAGGTTGGCCAGTTGAGAACACCTTTATTTAACCAGGTTGGCCAGTTGAGAACACCTTTATTTAACCAGGTAGGCCAGTTGAGAACACCTTTATTTAACCAGGTAGGCCAGTTGAGAACACCTTTATTTAACCAGGTAGGCCAGTTGAGAACACCTTTATTTAACCAGGTTGGCCAGTTGAGAACACCTTTATTTAACCAGGTTGGCCAGTTGAGAACACCTTTATTTAACCAGGTTGGCCAGTTGAGAACACCTTTATTTAACCAGGTAGGCCAGTTGAGAACACCTTTATTTAACCAGGTAGGCCAGTTGAGAACACCTTTATTTAACCAGGTAGGCCAGTTGAGAACACCTTTATTTAACCAGGTTGGCCAGTTGAGAACACCTTTATTTAACCAGGTTGGCCAGTTGAGAACACCTTTATTTAACCAGGTTGGCCAGTTGAGAACACCTTTATTTAACCAGGTAGGCTAGTTGAGAACACCTTTATTTAACCAGGTAGGCTAGTTGAGAACACCTTTATTTAACCAGGTTGGCCAGTTGAGAACACCTTTATTTAACCAGGTAGGCCAGTTGAGAACACCTTTATTTAACCAGGTAGGCCAGTTGAGAACACCTTTATTTAACCAGGTTGGCCAGTTGAGAACACCTTTATTTAACCAGGTAGGCCAGTTGAGAACACCTTTATTTAACCAGGTAGGCCAGTTGAGAACACCTTTATTTAACCAGGTTGGCCAGTTGAGAACACCTTTATTTAACCAGGTTGGCCAGTTGAGAACACCTTTATTTAACCAGGTTGGCCAGTTGAGAACACCTTTATTTAACCAGGTAGGCCAGTTGAGAACACCTTTATTTAACCAGGTTGGCCAGTTGAGAACACCTTTATTTAACCAGGTTGGCCAGTTGAGAACACCTTTATTTAACCAGGTAGGCCAGTTGAGAACACCTTTATTTAACCAGGTTGGCCAGTTGAGAACACCTTTATTTAACCAGGTAGGCCAGTTGAGAACACCTTTATTTAACCAGGTAGGCCAGTTGAGAACACCTTTATTTAACCAGGTTGGCCAGTTGAGAACACCTTTATTTAACCAGGTTGGCCAGTTGAGAACACCTTTATTTAACCAGGTAGGCTAGTTGAGAACACCTTTATTTAACCAGGTAGGCCAGTTGAGAACACCTTTATTTAACCAGGTAGGCCAGTTGAGAACACCTTTATTTAACCAGGTAGGCCAGTTGAGAACACCTTTATTTAACCAGGTTGGCCAGTTGAGAACACCTTTATTTAACCAGGTAGGCCAGTTGAGAACACCTTTATTTAACCAGGTTGGCCAGTTGAGAACACCTTTATTTAACCAGGTTGGCCAGTTGAGAACACCTTTATTTAACCAGGTTGGCCAGTTGAGAACACCTTTATTTAACCAGGTAGGCCAGTTGAGAACAAGTTCTCATTTACAACTGCGACCTGGCCAAGATAAAGCAAAGCAGTGCGACACAAACAACAACACAGAATTACACATGGAATCAACAAACACACAGTCAATAATACAATAGAAAAAGTCTATATACAGTGTGTGCAAATGAGGTAGGATAAGGGAGGTAAGGCAACAAATAGGCCATAGTGGCGAAATAATTACAATATAGCAATTAAACACTGGAGTGATAGATGTGCAGTAGATGAGTGTGCAAGTAGAGATACTGGGGTGCAAAGGAGCAAAATAAATCAAATAAATAATTACAGATGGGCTATTTACAGATGGGCTGTGTACAGGGGCAGTCATCTGTGAGCTGCTCTGACAGCTGGTGCTTAAAGTTAGTGAGGGAGATATGAGTCTCCAGCTTCAGTGATTTTTGCAGTTCGTTCAAGTCATTGGCAGCAGAGAACTGGAAGGAAAGGCAGCCAAAGGAGGAATTGGCTTTGGGGGTGACCAGTAAGATATACCTGCTGGAGAGCGTGCTACGGGTGGGTGCTGCTATGGTGACCAGTGAGCTGAGATAAGGCAGGGCTTTACCGAGCAAAGACTTATAGATGACCTGGAGCCAGTGGGTTTGGCGACGAATATGAAGCGAGGGCCAGCCAACGAGAGCATACAGGTCGCAGTAGTGGGTAGTATATTGGGCTTTGGTGACAAAACGGATGGCACTGTGATAGACCGCATCAAATTTGTTGAGTCGAGTGTTGGAGGCTATTTTGTAAATGACATGGCCGAAGTCAAGGATCGGTAGGATAATCAGTTTTACGAGGGTATGTTTGGCAGCATGAGTGAAGGATGCTTTGTTGCAAAATAGGAAGCCGATTCTAGATTTAATTTTGGATTGGAGATGCTTAATGTGAGTCTGGAAGGAGAGTTTACAGTCTAACCAGACACCTAGGTATTTGTAGTTGTCCACATATTCTAAGTCAGAGCCGTCCAGAGTAGTGATGCTGGACGGGCGGGCAGGTGTGTGCATGTGCATGGGTTTGCTTCACACTGTTACAGCATGGTAGCCACGGGACCAAAACAGCGGAGAAGTTGAGCCTCGCTCTTCAACGCTCTTAGTTGTTGCTGAAATTGACCCACTATGTTGTTTACTTTCACTAAGTCTACCTTTAACTCAGGCTAATGAATTGAATGAGTTTAAGATTAGTGTGTGGGATGGTGGGGAGAGTTTTAGCGTGTGTTTCAGTTCATGTGTGTGTGAATGTGTATGGAATGTGTCTGTGCATAGTACACAGTTCTAGTGGATGCATTAGGCAGGTAAGGCTATAGTTATTTACAAAGAGAGCCTGTTCCTTTATCACACGGCCACACACACGCACACACACACACACACACACACACACACACACACACACACACACACACACACACACACACACACACACACACACCTTCTCTCCCCCTCTCATACACGTACTGGCAAGCAGAATACTGAGAGTAGCCACCGCAGGCAACTCTTAAACCACCCCAACAATAACAATCCACCATCAGCATGATTCATCATCCGAGGGGCCCAGCTCAAAGCGGTGTGTGTGTGGTGTGTGTGTGTGTGTGTGTGTGTGTGTGTGTGTGTGTGTGTGTGTGTGTGTGTGTGTGCGTGTGTGTGGCCGTGTGATAAAGGAACAGGCTCTGTGTGTGTGTAATCAGCCAGACCAAGGTTGTTAGGCCAGGGAGGGAGGTACTGTATACATGGACTTTAGCAGACCCTATATTATTATTTGTATTTTTTTATTTAACCTTTATTTAACTAGGCGAGTCAGTTAAGAACAATTTCTTATTTCCAATGACGGCCTACACCGGCCAAACCTGGACGACGCTGGGCCATTTGTTTGTGTGCCGTCCTATGTGTCTCCCAATTCATGGCCAGGGAGTCCCATATCTAAAGGGGTAATACAACTGCATTCAGGACACGATTTTGAAATCTGAATTTGAAATAGCGTACAAACACATTATACTGAACATTCAGCTGTTAAGTCTTACCTCTACTGTTTGTTCTATCCCGACCTCTAGTTCCCATTTCCTCCCTCTCTCTCTCTCTCTTTCTCTCTCTCTCTCTCTCTCTCTCTCTCTCTCTGGGAGGGCTCCTATTAATGGCCTATGGCCCAGGGATACATATGGTTAATCAGTCCTAAATGAAGTTATCCATTAAGTGAACCCCCAGACTCCTCAGTGGCATGGCACCTCCCGGTTAACCCCTCCCTCTGCCTGCCCCAGGGCATTCTTGGAGGAGGTTCTTGTGGGAGGGGGAGTGGAAAGTCAGATATGGGGGAAAATGAAGGATAAAGGTAACGTTTGATTATGAGGTAACGAGGTGAGAGGGTCCTTTGAGAGAGGGATGAGGAGAAAAGGGGAGAAAAGAAGGATGGAGGCAGGAGGTAGAGTTTGATTATGAGATAACGAGGTGAGAGGGTTCTCTGAGAGGGAGAATAAAATAAAGAAGGGAAAGAAGTAAAGGAGGTTGGACAAGAGGGGAAACCAGACATCTGCCTGTGTGTGTTCTCCCAACGCTGCAACGTTGCGTCACAGCGAGATGGTCCCTCTCTGAATATTTCACACATCCGCCTAATGCTCTTTCCATAATAAATGGGTCTGCACCTCTGCGCTCTACTTCTCTCTCCTCCTCCTCTACCTTCTCCTCCTCTTTTCTCAGTTTCTTTCCTTCTCCTCTCTCTGTCTCTCCATTTCTTTCCCTCTATCTCTCTCCTTTTCTTTCTTTAATCCAGTGCCTGTGCTGTGCTGTGATGTGAGGCGCAGCCCCCTTGTGCAGTAATGGCTCTGGAAGATGCATGTGATGTAATCCAAACAGACTCCCACTCTCAAGGTGTCAGGGATGCCATCCTCCAACCCCCTGTGGACACAGGGCTTATCCCCCTCCCTTCCCCTGGCCCCTCCCCCTTCCTCTGCACTACAAAGAGAGAAGAAAGCCCTTGTTGAACTATTCACTTCCTGTTTCTCTTCACGTCTTTGTTCTCCTTTAGCCTAACAACTTGGCCACCTTAGAACCTAGTTGATTCCAAACCCTCTCTCCGGGTTTGTGAATGTGGCCTAACTTTAACTCTCTTTCATATTCCAATGTCATATTCCCAATGTGTTTGTGACCAAGCGTGTAAAACTAAAGATGAATACCATTTCCCTGTTTTACCCCAAATGGACGATAAAGCTTTTGAACTTGAACTTTGAACTCTGTTGCACCGCGGGGGAGCCACCAGGTGTTTCAGTAGATCAAAGGCTGTTGAGTGACGGTGAACTTTTGTACCTGTAGATATCAGTGCTCAGAGTCCTCCCTCTGACTCAACCTCATCTCGGTAGCTGTCAGTAATTCTCCCTGAGCCGACAGTGATGAGGAACAGTGATGAGGAACAGTGATGAGGAACAGTGATGAACTGAATGTGTGCAGCATGTGTTCTCAGCCATAGGGCATTACTGAAAGACCCACAGTACAAGGCCTCTGTCAAGTCAATTTGTTACAAAGCCCCATACTATAATGAGAAAGGGAGGACGAGAGGAAAAGATGGAGAAAGAGAGGAAACAAATAAGGAGAATCAGAGAATGAGAAAGAAAAATACCAATGAGTGAGAATCAGTGATTTGATGGAATGACAGGTCAACAACACCCAGAACTCTACCTCTAAGGAGAGAAATGTAAACCGTTTAACCCTTCATAGTACACTAGTGTATCAACAGCAAAGCATGCCTCTCTTTTACACTGTCTGTTGTGTATAATGCATTTGCTGGCAGAGAATTAGTCTCACAAACGCATAGCTACACTATCTCTGTGTGTTGTCATTCTCTCTGTCTCTCTCTCATCTCTCTCTCTCCTTCCTCCCTTGTTCTCCCTTCTTCACGCTATTTGTAGATTTCTGTCAGTAAATCTAACTGTTCAGTTTTGATATTTTTCAAACTCTTGACTTTTATTGTTTTAATGTTTTGAACTTGATGTTCCAAAGCTAGAGTGGGCGGATGTGCGTGTGTACGTACGTCTCTGTGTGTTATCAGATGGAGATTGTTTATTCGTTTTACTATCATTTTCTCTCAACAGTCATATTGTTGGGAAAGGTAAATGCTCAGTTTATAATGCTTTTCTGTCAACAGTTGGTGGCGGTAGTGTTAAGTAGAAACACATTAAGTACGGTCTGGGCCATGTGTGTAAGTGGGTCGTCATTGACATTAGCCCAGTTATTTTGCCCAGCAGTAAATCTGTAATTGTGATGGTGTAATCTAGCTGAGTGACATCACTGTTCCATGGTTTGAGGTTGGAAAATGGGGCCGGTGTTTGGAATGGGGGTAAGTGGATCAGGTTGGGACATGGGGCTGGTGTTTGGGCTGTAGGTAAGTGGATCAGGTTGGGACATGGGGCTGGTGTTTGGGCTGGGGGTAAGGGGATCAGGTTGGGACATGGGGATGGTGTTTGGGCTGGGGGTAAGTGGATGAGGGTGAGACATGGGGCTGGTGTTTGGAATGGGGGTAAGTGGATGAGGTTGAGACATGGGGCTGGTATTTGGAATGGGGGTAAGTGGATGAGGTTGGGACATGGGGTTGGTGTTTGGAATGGGGGTAAGTGAATCAGGTTGGGACATGGGGCTGGTGTTTGGAATGGGGGTAAGTGGATGAGGTTGAGACATGGGGCTGGTGTTTGGAATGGGGGTAAGTGGATGAGGTTGAGACATGGGGCTGGTGTTTGGGCTGGGGGTAAGTGGATGAGGTTTGGACATGGGGTTGGTGTTTGGAATGGGGGTAAGTGAATCAGGTTGGGACATGGGGCTGGTGTTTGGAATGGGGGTAAGTGGATGAGGTTGAGACATGGGGCTGGTGTTTGGAATGGGGGTAAGTGGATGAGGTTGAGACATGGGGCTGGTGTTTGGAATGGGGGTAAGTGGATGAGGTTGAGACATGGGGCTGGTTTTAGGCTGGGGGTAAGTGGATGAGGTTGAGACATGGGGCTGGTGTTTGGGCTGGGGGTAAGTGGATCAGGTTGGGACATGGGGCTGGTGTTTGGGCTGGGGGTAAGTGGATGAGGTTGAGACATGGGGCTGGTGTTTGGGCTGGGGGTAATTGAATCCGTTTGGGACATGTGGCTGGTGTTTGGAATGGGTGTAAGTGGATGAGGTTGAGACATGGGGCTGGTGTTTGGGCTGGGGGTAAGTGGATGAGGTTGGGACATGGGGCTGGTGTTTGGGCTGGGGGTAAGTGGATGAGGTTGGGACATGGGGCTGGTGTTTGGGCTGGGGGTAAGTGGATGAGTTTGGGACATGGGGCTGGTGTTTGGGCTGGTGGTAAGTGGATGAGGTTGGGACATGGGGCTGGTGTTTGGGCTGGAGGTAAGTGGACGAGGTTGGGACATGGGGCTGGTGTTTGGGCTGGGGGTAAGTGGATCGGGTTGGGACATGGGGCTGGTGTTTGGGCTGGGGGTGTTTGGGGTTAAGTGGATGAGACTCATGAACGACATGAAACTGCTAATCCTAAAAGTGAACACACACACAGAGAAAGACAGGACATACACATCAGACAGAACACACGCAGCCAAAACACACACCCAGACATGACACATACCCAGACATGACACATACCCAGACAGGACACCTACCCAGACAGGACACACACCCAGGCAGAGCACACACCCAGACTGGACACATACCCTCCCTTCCCCTTCCCTCTGCACTACAGAGAGAGAAGAAAGCCCTATTTTAGTTCCTGTTTCTCTCTTCGCGTCTTTGTTTTCCTTTAGCCTAACAACATGGCCACTTTAGAACCTAGTTGATTCCAAACTCTGGAACCTAGTTGATTCCAAACTCTATCCGTCTGTTGAGACATGACACACACATCAGACGGGACACACCCAGACAGGACACACACATCAGACAGGACACACACATCAGACGGGACACACCCAGACAGGACACACACCCAGACAGGACACACACATCAGACGGGACACACCCAGACAGGACACACACCCAGACAGGACACACACATCAGACGGGACACACCCAGACAGGACACACACCCAGTCAGGACACACACCCAGACAGGACATACACCCAGACAGGCAGGATACACACCTAGACAGGACACACACCCAGACAGAACACACACCCAGGCAAAACACATACCCAGGCAGAACACACACAGACAGAACAGACACCAAGGCAGGACACACACAACACATTCAGACAGGACAGAAACACACACATACACTTTGGCAGGACACACACCCATAGATATAGTGCACAAGCAGGCAGCACTCAAACAAACACACACATGAACACACAAGATGCACACACATTCCATAAATACACTCACACATACTACAGTATGCCCAAACTAAAGCAGGATATTTGGGTCAAGCGGTGGGATTGTGGCTGGCTCTGGCTCAGTGGATGTCCTGCATTTGAGTTGCTGCTGATTTTCACCAGATTGGATTTTGGCCTCTCATCTGCTAATGGCTGGGAACTGAGCTAACATAATGTTTGTGACTGTCTGAGAGTGAGTTAGCCAGACTGGGCTGCCTCCACTCCTCTTCTCTACTCACTCTCACCATCTCTCTCTCCTGTCTTCTCTCCTCTCTCTCCAGTCTACCTCGGTTAGTTTAGTAATGGGAGGCAGTTAGCCAGACTGGTCTGCCTCCACTCCTCTTCTCTACTCACTCTCACCATCTCTCTCTCCTGTCTTCTCTCCTCTCTCTCCAGTCTACCCCAGTTAGTTTAGTAATGGGAGGCAGTTAGCCTGGTATTATCAGTAACCGAAAGTTTGCTGGATCGAATCCCCGAGCTGACAACGTAAAAATCTGTCGTTCTGCCCCTGAGCAAGGCAGTTAACCCACTGTTCCCCGGGCGCCAAAGACGTGGATGTTGATTAAGACAGCCCCCCGCACCGCTCTGATTCAGAGGGGTTGGGTTAAATGCGGAAGACGCATTTCAGTTGATGCATTCAGTTGTACAACTGACTAGGTATCCTCCTTTCCCTTTCTAATGTCCCTCTCTTCCTCCTCTTTCATGACTTAGCTCACCTTTAGAAACTTGTTTACATTTGCCATCTGCACAGGAACCCTAACTTTTCACTCTGACACTGACCTGTGACCTCTGCTAACGGAAGGGATAGCCACATCCTGTCTCAACAGCCTGAGTCAACTCCTCTTGCTGTTGAAACACACACAGACACACACACACAGACACACACGCAGTGCCTCCTCCCTTCATTCCAACGTTTCCCTGACAGGCATTTAAACCTCTCTGATAAACGCTAATGATATCTCGCTCTCTCTCTGTAATAGATTAATCAATGCTACTCTCTCGTCCAATCAGAGGGCTTTTCTGCCCTTAACTGATGTGGCAACGTCTCATCTCCATGGTAACGATCGGTCTGGCTTTGCAGCGACAGCGTTGATATAATGTTGTTATAGTGTTGGTGATTTTGTCATCGATTCCCACCGCATGGCTGAGGAGAGGAGAAGAGACAGTGGCAAGGGCAGAGCCAGTGTCTGAAGATGAGGGGGTGAAGGAGGGAAGAGAGATGTGGAAGAGGGAAGTGATGGAGGGAGGGAGGGAGAGAGACTGAACTGTCTACTGCAGAGAGGAGAGAGAGAGAGAGAGAGAGAGAGAGAGAGAGCTACAACAAACCTTTTTAGTGTATGTTTAGGGGTCGTATATCCAGAGCATCATGACATCAGGTTAACAGTCATTTATTGTTATCTAGTGTCTAACAAAACCCCAGAAGTTGTCCCCCCCTCTCCACTTGTCCCCTCCTCTCCACTTGTCCCCCCTCTCCAGTTGTCCCCCCTCTCCAGTTGTCCCCCCTCTCCACTTGTCCCCCCTCTCCACTTGTCCCCCCTCTCCACTTGTCCCCCCTCTCCACTTGTCCCCCCTCTCCAGTTGTCACCTCCTCTCCACTTGTCCCCCCTCTCCACTTGTCCCCTCCTCTCCACTTGTCCCCCCTCTCCAGTTGTCCCCTCCTCTCCACTTGTCCCCCCTCTCCACTTGTCCCCCCTCTCCAGTTGTCCCCTCCTCTCCAGTTGTCCCTCCTCTCCAGGTGTCCCCCCCTCTCCACTTGTCCCCCCTCTCCAGTTGTCCCCCCTCTCCAGGTGTCCCCCCCTCTCCACTTGTCCCCCCTCTCCAGTTGTCCCCTCCTCTCCAGTTGTCCCCCCTCTCCAGTTTCCCCCTCCTCTCCAGTTGTCCCTTCCTCTCCAGTTGTCCCCTCCTCTCCACTTGTCCCCCCCTCTCCACTTGTCCCCTCCTCTCCAGTTGTCCCCCCCTCTCCACTTGTCCCCCCTCTCCAGTTTCCCCCTCCTCTCCAGTTTCCCCCTCCTCTCCAGTTGTCCCTTCCTCTCCAGTTTTTCACAAATCCTGACATTTAATCCTAGTAAAAAGTCCCTGTCTTAGGTCAGTTAGGATCACCACTTTATTTTAAGAATCTGAAATGTCAGAATAATAATAGAGAGAATGATTTATTTCAGCTTTTAGTTCTTTCATCACATTCTCAGTGGGTCAGAAGTTTACATACACTCAAATAGTATTTGATAGCGTTGCCTTTAAATTGTTTCACTTGGGTCAAACGTTTCAGGTAGCCTTCCACAAGCTTCCCACAATAAGTTGGGTGAATTTTGGCACATTCCTCCTGACAGAGCTGGTGTAACTGAGTCAGGTTTGTAGGCCTCCTTGCTCGCACACGCTTTTTCGGTCCACAAATTTTCTATGGGATTGAGGTTGGGGCTTTGCGATGGCCACTCCAATACCTTGACTTGGCCATTTTGCCACAACTTTGGAAGTATGCTTGGGGTCTATGTCCATTTGGAAGACCCATTTCTGACCAAGCTTTAACTTCCTGACTGATGTCTTGAGATGTTGCTTCAATATATCCACATAATTTTCCTTCCTCATGGTGTCATCTATTTTGTGAAGTGCACCAGTCCCTCCTGCAGCAAAGTACCCCCACAACATGATGCTGCCACCCCTGTGCTTCACAGTTGGGATGGTGTTCTTCGGCTTGCAAGCCTCCCCCTTTTCCTCCAAACATGACAATGGTCATTATGGCCAAACAGTTCTATTTTGTTTCATCAGACCAGAGGACATTTCTCCAAAAAGTACGATCTTTGTCCCCATGTGCAGTTACAAACCGTAGCCTGGCTTTTTTATGCCGGTTTTGGAGCAGTGGCTTCTTCCTTGCTGAGGGCCTTTCAGGTTATGTCGATATTGAACTTGTTTTACTGTGGATATAGATACTTGTTGTTCTGGGATTGATTTGCACTTTTCGCACCAAAGTGCGCACCAAAGTATCTCTAGGAGCCATCATACCTGAGCGGTATGATGGCTGCGTGGTCCCATGGTGTTTATACTTGCGTACTATTGTTTGTACAGATGAACGTGGTACCTTCAGGCATTTGGAAATTGCTCCCAAGGATGAACCAGACTTGTGGAGGTCTAAATGTTTTTATTTCTGAGGTCTTGGCTAATTTCTTTTGATTTTCCCATGATGTCAAGCAAAGAGGCATTGAGTTTGAAGGTTGGCCTTGAAATACATCCACAGGTACACCTCCAATTGACTCAAATTATGTCAATTAGCCTATCAAAAGCTTTTAAAGCCATGACATCATTTTCTGGAATTTTCCAAGCTGTTTAAAGGCATGGTCTTCTTAGTGTGTGTAAACTTCTGACCCACTGGAATTGTGATACAGTGAATTATAAGTGAAATAATCTGTCTGTAAACAATTGTTGGAAAAATTACTTGTGTCATGCACAAAGTAGGTGTCCTAACCGACTTGGCAAAACTATAGTTTGTTAACAAGAAATTTGTGGAGTGGATGAAAAACGAGTTTTAATGACTCCGAACCTAAGTGTATGTAAACGGCAGACTTCAACTGTATATATTGGAGAGAGATGGTGTTGGTGTGTGACAGAGTCTCTCCACTCTATCGCCTCTCCAGCTCCTGACAGAGCCCTGATGATGGGGCTGCTGGGCTGAGGTGATAGATCCACCGGCAGAGCTATTGATTATCTATAGCCATCACAGCAATACCAGGATGATGGTGATGATGATGGTGAAGATGATGGAACTATGCTGGAGAGGCGTCTCTATTGCCAAGGACACAGACACACAGGGGGAAATGAATGTATAACAATGACACTTATTTGTTTAAACATTTTAAGGAGGACATTCATAAAGTACACAAACTGCTGGTGTAATTACCGCGAGGAAGGAAAATGTAAATGAGAGTATGTGTCAGAGAATATTTTCGACATCTTACAGGCATTGTGATAATGAGCTAACTATCTTGTTCTTAAATTGCTTCAGTACTGGAAGTTGGAGTGTTTGTGCTGTGGGTGGCCGATATAACCTTTGACCCTGTCTGTTTCTTGGTGAGATTAGATGCGGTGTTGAAGCTTTAGAGGAGCCTCACTGTGTCTTTGTGTCTGTATAACAGAGCAGGAGGTCAGAGAGATCAAGATGCTATCGCTACAGAGGTTTTCGTCCATGGAGAGATTCTTGCTTGACGTTGTGTCTCAGAGTATTCCTATTTCACCCTTTACTGTGCGGAAGGGAAATTGTATACAATGTATATATTTTATTCACTACTATTCAGCTTCTGCCGAGCAGTGAATAGTGGTATATATTTCTTGTCTCGGACGAACGTTTTGTGTGTGAGTGCATGTACTGTATGCTTCTCTTTGAGAGAGAGACACCGAGAGTACACCGAGAGAGAAAAACTCAGGAATCGATCTCTGCATGCTGAACACTCCCCTCTCTCTTCCCGCTGTCATCCCACAGGAAAATGGAGAGAGAAAATGTTGGTTTATTCCCTCCTTTTTCTCTTCTCTGGCCTCTGCACGGTTGCCCCAGACAGCCCTGCAGTAATCCAGACCTCTGACACACACACACACACACACACACACACACACACACACACACACACACACACACACACACACACACACACACACACACACACACACACACACACACACACACACACACACACTCCTCTGAGTTAAGCAGCTCTAATATGTGGGGCGTAAGTCTTTTACAGCATGTTCAATATCACACCTCAGGGCCCCACAACACAGGCATCCCCACTAATGAGTGAGTGAGTGAGTGAGTGAGTGAGTGAGTGAGTGAGTGAGTGAGTGAGTGAGTGAGTGAGTGAGAAAACACACAGACACAGTAGAGGGAACAGAGGACAGATAGAGTATGTGAGCACATTACCCTATAGCACACAGTTAGGTCTATGTCTCTAGACAGACAGACTGGAGATGTGTGCTAATATTTGACAGGTTGTCCATTGATCCGTGAGTGTTTATTGAGGCGCTTCAGATTAAGTGCAGAGCCTCAGGACACAGTGGCACTGAGCAGAATGGGATTAGCATCAGCGCTAGGCTAGTTTAAACACACTGCTGGTTCTGGATCAGTGTGCTTCTGTGGTTGGCTACTACGGTTGGATAGTTCTGCTATTTAGTCATTTTCTTCATTTAGTGTTAGCGATACAGCTAGGTCCCTTTACGTGTCTCCAGTAATGCGTTATGCCAAGAAATGACATAGAGGTTTTCATAGTGTATTGCTTGTCTCACCATAAATATGTGCAGCATTACCATTACATGCTCATTTAGACAAGGAAGGTTATATGGTGACGTTAACTAATTTCAATACAGACTAACATGAGATATGGTAGAAATACGGAATAGTTGGCCAATTGGAGACAGGTTGTAGACCCTATGGAATCACATCATGTGGATGATGATCCATAGTGAGGTTAACTCTCCCTCCCACCTTCTCTCTCTCTGTCGCTCTCTCTTTCTGCACTCCCCTGACAAAGTCGGGGGTCTACTCCTAAAATACAGTGCATTCAGAAAGTATCCAGAACCCTTGACTTATACCACACTTTGTTGTGGAATATGTCAAAGGGGTGGGGGGGGGGGGGGGGGTCTCACCAATCTACACAACATACCCCATAACGGCATGGTGAAAGCATGTTTTTAAAAATGTTTGCATATGTATTGAAAA
This sequence comes from Oncorhynchus clarkii lewisi, assembly GCF_045791955.1. Taxonomy (NCBI): domain Eukaryota; kingdom Metazoa; phylum Chordata; class Actinopteri; order Salmoniformes; family Salmonidae; genus Oncorhynchus; species Oncorhynchus clarkii. The sequence continues at coordinate 14,417,935 of NC_092170.1, forward strand.
TGAATTACAGAAATGCAGTATCTAATTTACATAAGTATTCAAGCCCCTGAGTCAATATTTTTTAGAATCACCTTTGGCAGCGATTACAGAGACTTTCTGGATAAGTCTGTTGGAGCTTTTCACACCTAGATTGTACAACATTTGACCATTATTCTTTTCAAATGTGTTCAAGCTCTGTCTAATTGGTTGTTGATCATTGCTAGACAGCCATTTTCAGGTCTTGCCATAGATTTCCTAGTAGATTTAAGTCAAAACTGTAACTCGGCCACTCAGGAACATTCCCTGTCTTCTTGGTAAGCAACTACAGTGTAGATTTGACCTTGTGTTTTTGGTTATTGTCTTGCTGTAAGGTGATTGTCTTGCTGGTGGAAAGCAGACTGAAGCAGGTTTTCCTCTAGGATTTTGCCTGTACTTAGCTCCATTCCATATATGTTTTTTATCCTGAAAAACTCCCCAGTCTTTAACGATTACAAGCATACACATAACATGATGCAGCCACCACTATCCTTGAAAATATGGAGAGTGGTACTCAGTAATGGATTTGCCCCTAAATATAGCACTTTTAATTCAGGACAAAAAGTGAATTGCTTTACCACATTTTTTGCAGTATTACTTTAGTGCCTTGTTGCAAACAGGATGCATGTTTTGGTATATTTGTATTCAATTCAGGCTTCTTTCTTTTCCCTCTGTCAATTAAGTTAGTATTGTGGAGTAACTACGCTTTTGTTGATCCATCCTCAGTTTTCTCCTATTACAGCCATTAAACTCTGTAACTGTTCAAAAGCCACCATTGGCTTCATGGTGAAATACCTGAGCGGTTTCCTTCTTCTCCGGCTACTGAGTTAGGAAGGATGCCTGTATCGTTGAATTGACTGGGTGTATTAATAAACCATCCAAAGTGTAATTAATAACTCCACAATGCTCAAATGTCAGCTTTTTTTTAACCCTTCCACCAATGCGAGGCATTGAATCTGTATTTGAAATTCACGACCTCACACAAAAATCATGTTAAACACTAATATAGCACAAGAAGAGTGAGTCCATGCAACTGACTATGTGACTTGTTAATAAAATTTCTACTCCTGAACTTATTTAGGCTTGCCATAACAAAACGGTTGAATACTTATTGACTCATGACATTTCAGCTTTTCATTTTTTATTAATTTGTAAATTAAAAAACTATTAAAAACATAACTCCACTTTTTATCACGTTTCAGGTAAGACCCAGATGCAGACAACATCGAAGTAACAACAGTTTATTAATTGAACAGGGGCAGGCAAAAGGCAGGTCAAGAGCAGGAAGAGGTCAGTAATCCAGATAGGGGTACAGGACGGCAGGCAGGGCCAGGGTTGGCAAAGGTTGGTAATCCAGAAAGGTGCGGCAAAGGTACATTACGGCAGGCAGGCTCAGGGTCAGGGCAGGCAAAGGTCAGTAATGCAGAAAGGTGGGGCAACGGTACAGGACGGCAGACAGGCTCAGGGTCAGGGCAGGCAGAGTGGTCAACACCGGGAAAACTAGGAAACAGGAACAATCGAAAGACAGGAGCAGAGGGAAACCCGCTGGTAGGCTTGACAAAACAAAACAAACTGGCAACAGACAAACAGAGAACACAGGTATAAATACACAGGGGATAATGGGGAAGATGGTTGGCACCTGGAGGGGGGTGGAGACAATCACAAAGACAGGTGAAACAGATCAGGGTGTGACACGTTTAATCCATTTTAAATTCAAGCTGTAACACAACAAAATGTCAAAATGTGTGCGTGTGCATGCTTGTGTGTGTGCGTGTGTGTGTGTGTGTGTGTGTGTGGGTGGGTGGGTGGGTGTGCGCGTGCGTGTGTGGGTGTGTAAGGGAGAATGTGAAAGCAAGACAGATGCTGAGTGCTTCTCCACTCTGTTCAT